>NC_054381.1:104114410-104414410 GCF_017654675.1 Xenopus laevis | reverse complement strand
CCCCCCAGGACACTTAGTCATGGGCTTATGTGGCAAACCATGATATAACTTTTTCTCACTGAATTGAATCTGGCCCTATAGCTTTAAAATGTACCTGCTTGTCTTCTTGGACAGTCAAAATACTACAGATTGTTTAATTGCAGTGCAGACAGCACTGGTTTTTTCCTCAAACTTGTGTCAGTGATGGTGGGAGATGCACTGTTGTGTTGAACTTGAAGGAGGGTTGTAATGTAACCCAAATGAACTATGTAACTATGTAGTTAGTAGTGATGGGCGAATTGACTTTAATGTGTGCAAATTGCCTGCATTGAAATTGTCGCCCGGCGCCAAAATTTGCGTTTTGTAAATTTTTCTCCTTTTAGTGAATTTTGGGGGAGATTTGCAAATTTTTTGGAACTGAAACAGGACAAATTTGCTCATCACTAGAAGTTAGAACCAGGTCTGGACTGAGAATTACAAAAGGCCCAGGCATTTCAGGTACACAGAGGTCCAATCAGCCCACACAGAGGCCCAAACAGCCCCACTAACCCACTAAATACTGACTTTCTATGGCACTGTAAAGACCCATAGGTTTTACTATGTTCCTATGGCTTTAAATCCCTACGCTTCCTTTTCCTTAGTTACTAGGCAAAAGCCTATGTATCAATTTATCAATCAGTTATTGGCCAAAGGATGTAATGAACACTTCCTGCCACACTTCCATATAGTGTTTGGATAGGGGTGGATCTTCCTCTTTGGCTGCTGGTGTCCTTACCTACTGGTTGTGCACATTGAGCCTGCTACACCAAGGCCCAGTGAAGCCACCGCCCTAAAGGGACCTGTACCTTTAGAGATTAAGTCGGGGACCAGGAAACCCCGTGAACGAGGTTAACAAGCACAGGGTCGTTTATTTAATAGACTCTCTAGGAGAGTGAGATAGACAGTTTATACAGAAAAAGCAGTTGTGTGTTCCATCAAGGATAATAGCAGGGCGTAGCTTCCCAAAAGGCTTCCTTGTATGCCTTTAGTGAAGGTACCACAGCGGATAGGGTGTTAGGCTAGACTTCTCCCTAACCACTCCACTGGATGGAATCCGGACCACCTAAAGGTGTATCTGCCTGAGGGAATCGATGTACGATTAACTATTTGACTTATGGGAGTGCCATCTCTAATTGCTGTATCATCCTCCTCTATCTATCCTCCTCTGTGACATGTTACACACGTGAATAAACTTGTGGTCAATTGTTGCTTGTACAATAAACCATCCATTTGTTTTCATCATAAGAACCTCCTGGCATCTAATATCTTACCTATTTTTGCTATACAGTAGCCTGTGTGTTACACTACACCTATTCGGGAGACTTCCACTTAGCAAAGGCCCTGATCCTGATGTGTGAGTCCATGCTCATTACCATTAGCTGGACATTAACTATCTGTGGTCTGGATAGCCCAGATTAGCGTTACAGCGACTTATAGCAGCCCCTCTGGCATTTGCCAGAACCCACAGATTGCCAGTCCGGGCCTGGTTAGAACTTACTTGAAGATGTGTAGCTCTTCACTTAGCAGGCACTGGCACTCTATTCCTCTTAGTAGAGGGATAAGTCTATTTCTCTTTAAATGCCCTTCCAAATGAGGCGATGCTGTAACTAGAAGTTACTGGGTCCCACATACAACATTTTTTGGAGACCCCTAATGTTTATGAATAAGACAATTTTCTGTGTATTAAAACTAGTTATCATTCAGTGCCATTCATAAAAGGAGGCTTGCAAAGTGGGTTGCTATAGGCAGTTCTTATGAGTTCTCAAAATATCACTTCGAAGTTGATGGAGACCTTTAAATGTGACACTAGCACCCAAAAATGATATGTCTGTGTCATAGAATACAGAAGGCACTTATGTGACATGTAGCATTTACTTAATGTTATTGTAAATTAACACTGCAAATTTCCCTTAGTAGGTTATACAAACTTGCTCTAAACTATACTTCACTGTGTACACTAAAATATCTAAGGGCAATGGCACCAGGTAGATATGTGGGTGTTTTGCCAAAGTTGAAAATCTTCCTTTTTAAGGAACAGTAACACTAAAACATAAAAGTGTTTTGAAGTAATTAAAATATGATGTGCTGTTGCCCTGCACTGTTTACTTCAGAAACACTAGTACAGTTTAGTAGTGTTGCCATAGGGGCAACCCTTCAAAGGATAAAAGACTCAGTATACATAGCAAATACTGTAGCAGATAAACTTTATGAAATATAATGGTGTTTTAGAGAGCTTATATGTTAATCTGCTATTTAACCTGTACCATTGGCCCTACTTCAATTGCCTCCATTGCTACACGGCAGCTTGTTAAAAAACACAATGCTAGTGTTTCTGAAGTTAATAGATCAGTTTTACCAGTACAGAACAACAGTACATTATATTTTAATTACTTTAAAACACATTTAGTTTTTGATGTTCCTTTAAATGCAAGCCCCTTCATGTTTCTGCTAACTGTAGAGTCATATTGCATGCTTTATACCCATGTTGTACTCTTACTCATTTAGACTGTCAGCTCTATGGAGCATGGACCTCCTTCCACTTGTCTCTAACACTTAAAGGACAAGGAAAGTCTAAAATAGAATAAGGCTAGAAATGCTGTATTTTGTATACTAAACATAAGAATGAACTTACTGGACCACAAAGCCTAATCAAACAAATGATTTATGCTTTCAAAGTTGGCCACAGGGGGCTGTCATCTTGTAACTTTGTTATACATCTTTGCCTGACCCTGCACATGCTCAGTGTGGTCTGGGCTGCTTAGGGATCATCATAAACAAAGCTGCTTGAATTCTGCATGGCTGGTAAGTAAGGCGGGGGCTCCCCCTGCTGTTCATAAGTATTATTGTTTCACTGCTCAGCAGTTAGGGACCGTCTGACAATTCCTATCCACAGCAGTAAATGAAGGGAGAATTTCACTGCATACAGTCAGGTTTCTTATAAAAACGGGACACATTTTTTAAAGTATATTGGAGATAGGTTTCTTTTTCATTAAAGAAAGTAAAAATGGGATTTTATTTTTTTGCCTTTCCTTGTCCTTTAACACTTAGGGGGTTATATATTAAAGTCCGAATGCCAAAAAAAAACTAGAATTTTTCGGGATTTATTATAGCCCAAGGATGGAAAAAGTCTGAATCCGAAAATTAGATATCTCAGACCTGACGAGGTTGCATATAATCCAATGGAAGAAGTTTTGTGCACTAATCCAAAGATTTCATGGTTTTTGGGCAAAAATCAGAACAGATCAAAGTTTTCCTTTTTTTCACGATTTTTTTGGGTCTTTTCAGGTAAAGAAAATTTTCAGAAAAGTGTATTTATAACTAACGAGAAAAAACCTGTATGGATTTGGTCAGAGTAGTTCTCCTGTACATAAGTAGCACCCCATAAGTAAAAACATACACTAATACAAAGACAAGAACATATTCTTGTGGTTTAAGTGCATGTCATTACCCTTGAAAATTGTTTGTATTATTTCATGTAGTGGAGCAATTGGGATGGTAAACAAAATTCTAAACTAAAGGAGCATTATGTGAAGACAGCAACATTTGCTGGTGCACATTTATAATTAGTGGCAATGAGAATATCCTTGAATTCCATTTAAAAGTTATGATGCTTAGTTGGAAAAGGTTAATTACTTTATGTAAAAAATGTATAGAATTCGAAAATTAATTTATGAATTGGACACTGTTTTGTTTTTAGCTTATGCAATTAAGGATCAGTTTACTCTTCAGGGAGAAACACGTTTATGAAAAGTATTGCTTTTTGTTTACTTTGGGCCTTTGTATTTAAAACTGATTTTAAAAAAACTGATTTAAAAAAAAAATAGTTTTGCAAATACTATCTTTTCTTTTAATAAGCATTTTTTCAAAAGTTGTCATTTATCATTGTGACAAGAATTCAGAATAAACAAGCAGCAAACTTAGCATCAGTGCTTGAAGCAGAAATCTTAAGTACAGAATAACCCACAGGATACAGTCAAGTTTCTGCTTCTGGGCGCATCTGTGCCCTGGATTTGCACTTAAAAATGAAATTGGCTTGCACTGTGAAACCTGGGGACAGGAGATTATGGACACAGTGGTGACACCGCTCTGCAATCAGCAGAAACTCTCCAGTTCATTATATTCTGTTTGTTTGCAGGTCTGATTTGCTGAAAAGGATACTCTATTATCTCATTTCTCCAGTAATGTTATTTGAGCACAGAGATAACCTGTTAGCACTGACACTGCTAGTGAATATATATATATATGTTGTAGTCTAAAATGCACTAAAAAAACCTTTGTGTTTTGCCTGCGTTGAGTATAAGTGGAGTGGAATTTTAGTTTTTCCAAAGCACATTTTTTACATTGCATACAGTTGGAATACAATTCAGAATGTTGTAAATAAATCAGTTCACTATATCCAATACAAAGACTAGCCACATCACATCTTTACTCAATAAAACAAATGTAATGCACACACTGCACCTGTTTTCAAAAGAAACAAAGAGATCTAATGCAAGTCTCATGGAATAAGCTAAAAGGGTTAGAGCTGACAAAACGTAGTTACCAGATAGCAGGCAGGGAGAGATGAATCATTTCAGATAAACATTATGATAGCACATTCTTGTATGCATATATATAGAGAAAATGTGGCACACTCTTTCGGGGTACCCTATGCCAGATGTTACCATAAAAATTACAGGGCAGAACCCAATGATACCAGACAGGTTCTCCTCCAATGGTTCACTTGGAACTCCCACCTTGGGCCTTATGTTTAAAACACAACTAGGTGTCTCTCTTAACTGATACTGCACACATGGACCCTAACTGATGGGGTACCCAGTGGGGTATTTCCCCTTCTTAATCCTAGGTGGGGTAGATGTTCTTATTGGCAGTTCTTTTTAAACCATGTTAGTTATTGTATTTATTAGCTGTTCTATCACTACTACAATGAGCTATAACAATAACTATTCTGGCTAGGCCTGGCAGCTTCTTCATCTGGTGTCAACTGTCTGGAGTCTCACATCCCCATCTTGAGAACTTGTCTCCTTTCGAGAATTAGCTTGGGCTGCTTTCTGCTCTAGTGGGCATTAGTAGTACAGGTATGTGACCTGTCATCCAGAATGCAAGAGACCTGGGGTTTTCTGGATAATGGATCTTTCTTTAATTTGGATCTTTGTACCTTAAGTCTACTAGAAAATCATGTAAACATTAAACAAACCCAATAGGCTAGTTTTGCTTCCAATAAGGATTCATTATATCTTAGTTTGTATCAAGTACAAGCTACTGTTTTATTGCTACAGAGAAAAATCATTTATAAAAATCTGAATTATTTGGATTACGGGAGACTGTATTTATAGGAGCTATCTGGATAGCGGGTTTTTGGATAACGGATCCCATACCTGTAATTACAGAATTCAATATTAAATAAAAACCCTCTGCTACTATCTATTGGTGGAAAATATACAGTACACTCAAATAACCTTTAAACATTTTGTCACCCACTAATTTTTTTAGTTAAGGATAGACTGAAATGAATGGAGTGAAGTCTTAAATGTATGTTTTAATAATGTTTATACTAATTACTTACACAATGAATCAGCCCATAGAGCTTACTGGGCTAGTGCAGCGGGAACAATTAGCTGCCGATTCACTAACTTCGAGTGAAGGATTTGAAGTAAAAAAACTTTGAATTTCGAAGTGTTTTTTGGGCTACTTCGACCATCGAATGGGCTACTACGACCTTCGACTACGAGTTCGAATCGAAGGATTCGAACTAAAAATCGTTCGACCATTCGACCATTCTATAGTCGAAGTACTGTCTCTTTAAGAAAAAACTTCGACCCCCTAGTTCGCCATCTAAAAGCTACCGAACTCAATGTTAGCTTATGGGGAAGGTCCCCATAGGCTTGGCTAACTTTTTTTGATCAAAGGATATTCCCTCGATCGTTGGATTAAAATCCTTTGAATCGTTCGATTCGAAGGATTTTATCGTTCGATCGAAGGAATAATCCTTCGATCGCACTATTTGCACTAAAATCATCCTTCGACTTCGATATTCGAAGTTGAAGGATTTTAATTCCCAGTCGAATATCGAGGGTTAATTAACCCTCGATATTCGATCCTTTGTGAATCGGCCCCTTAAAACATTACCTTTATTGGCTGTTTAAAGGGTAATTCATAGTGATGGGCAAAATTATTCATCAGGTGCGAATTCGCAACGGTTTTATGCGTTTCATCGCCGGCGAATAAATTTGCAAAATTGCCGCCAAAATTAGCTTTGGCACAATTTGACAATTCTGATGCCTGCGACAATTAATAGGGCCCATTGACTTTAATGTGCATCAGAAATGTCGCAGTTGTCAGAATTGTCATCATCGTCAAAATAATTTTGCCGCCGGCATCAACATTTGCGTTTCGCAAATTTGTCATTGTTTCGCAAAGTTTGTGGGATATTCACTAATTTTCCGGTGAAGCGAAACGGGAGAAATGTGCCCATCACTGGTAATTCGCATTTGTTAACTTTACATTGACAAAATTTAAAAACATCAAATAAAAAATGACTAATTGCACTTTGTCTTTGAATATCCCTGTCAACATCATACTAAAAGTTAAAGGTTAACTAACCCCTTTAAGGTATACTAGACTGGAGCCAACTTGTTGCTGTATTATATTATTTTTGTAGTTGAATGGTCTTGAAAAAATGACTCTGGTGTTCAGTGAATAACAGTCGCTTAAGAGGAATAAAAGGAAGTTCAGAGACCTATTCCAGATAGTTATATAGTTTTCACATAAAATTTATAAGTTACATCATATGCTGCCTGAAAAAAAAAGAAAGGTTACTGAAATTTACACCAATTTCAATTTTGTGTACAGAATCAAAACTCCATTCTACATTTCTACTGCACTGCTGCCGGGAGCATAACAATGTAAAAACAATACAGTATTATATTATACACGCTCAGGGCGAACGCAATTATGCAGTGTTTCACCTTTTATGATACAAAAGTTAACCTTTTGTTTTCCTTTTTGCAATAACTTTACCAACATTTAAAGGATGATTTATTCCTTGCCTTTTGCTGTGTATTTGGGCATGCCGTTCATTGTAATGGGTTTTCGAATAAAGTCCTGGATTTTACACCCTGCACACTGGGAGAAATGAGGGAACTGGCTCCAAGTCTGTATTTATCTTGATTATAGCAATATGTCAAACAATTCAGTTTATATTGTTGTACGAAGTTCACATATAAAAATGATAATGACTGTGATGAACCACAAACAATCAGCAGCTTAAGATGATGTTATTTATTTAGATTCATTTGAGCATTGTCTAAAATATTATACTTGCGGGTGAATGGCAGTCATCAACATGTGTCAGTTGCACAGTCATTAACAATACAGGAGTATAAAAAAGTGTAAGTAAAATATGTTTTACATTTACAATTGATACAAATAATTGCACTTTAAAAATGACAAAATGCCAGTGTTTTGACACTTGAATATGACGAATTTGTTGGAGTAGAGGATATGCTGTCACTGACATAGTTATTTTGACGAAATGAATTTGCAAGTCAGAATATAGACTTTGGAATAAAGAATAGAAACTTTAACACTTAAATAAAATAGTGAATTAATGATTGTTCGCCTGGCGAAATGGCGCGAAACTTCTCCAGTGCTGAGGTTTTTCGCTAGTGAAGTGTGGTACTCGCCTTTTGGTAAATTGGCGATATCGCTGCAAAGTGTCATTGTGGATTCACTTTTGAGTAAATCTGCCCTTATATGTGATAAAGTAGTGGACATACAATAATACAATTTGTAATGGAATATTGAATTAATAGTCCTATAGTGAAAAACGGACTATGCAAGGACAGAGGTGGTGTTAGACAAACTTAAAATAATGGCGATTGTGTAAAAGGAAATATACACCTTTTCTTTCAAAACTTTTTTATTTGATAACATTACAGCAATCACTTTCGTCATAGCTGATTTTTGGACATTTTTACTTTCAGAGAATGGATACTCTCCTACGCAGAGGAGGACATTGCCATCAGATTCAAATACCCTAAGGGTGAAGAAAGAAAAAACTTTTGTTTCCATCATGTCACAGTTATACAGCATAAATCAGAACATTCTAGTATTGGAAATTGCTTATTAACAAAAATCAAACCAATAAACTTAAACAACCGTTTCCGTGTCCGTGTTTAATATGAAGTTACAGTATTGCTCCTAATGCAGTATTTAAAACCACGCAAAGTACCATCCAGTAGGTGCCAACTCCATCCAATCGTACTATTTGCTACTCTTATATAATTATAGAAAATTAAACCAGAAAGGTCGCATCCAATATATTTATTATAACCTGCTATATGATATCCAAGGCGTCCAGATTTTGGTGTAAACATTATATTTATCTGCAGTAATACTTAACATTCTCTCAATTACCATAATCCAGTTCATTTTGAGTCTGAACATAATTATAGGAATTGAGCTCTTTTTCCAGGATGCAGCAATAGTCTGTTTCGCTGCTGTAAAGATAAATTGTATACGTTTGCGATGATATTTATTCGGGGTTGGAATAGTCGTGTTAAGTAACACCATCATGGGATCTTTTCGAAGTTTGATCCCCATAATGGAATCAATCAACGTAAATATTCTGGACCAAAACCTGAACGCCTGTCTACATTGCCACCAAATATGTAGCATAGTACCGTCCATGCCGCAATTACGAAAGCAGAGCGGGCTGGAATTAGGGTAAAATTTATGCAATTTCGCGGGGACCATATACCATCCAGATATTACATTATATAACGTTTCCTGAAACATTAGTTGAGATCTTAGACGTATTTGTCCAAGTTTGTTGCCATGTAGATTCATCTATCACAGTACCCAATTCCCTTCCCCATTGTTTGGAGTAAGTTGGAAGGGAAGAAATCGTAGAATTCAAAATTTCTTTATACAGAATGGATATTATTCCTCCACTACAAGGGAATTTAACACACATTTGCTCCCAGGCAGAAGAGGTCAAAATATTAGTACATCCTTTAATCACTATATTAAGAAAATGTTGAATTTGGATATACCGAAAACATTCTGATCTTGGAGGACTATTTTGCTCAACAATAGTAGACCATTTCTTAAGGCCTTGCAAACCAAAAAAGTGAGCGACATACGTCATATTATGAGATTTCCACCAACAAAAGTCCCTGTCCTGAAGCCCTGGTTCAAAAATAGGATTACCAATTACAGGCATAGCTGGGCAATGGGGAGACATCAAAGGAGTTTTTTGTACAGTTTGGTCCCAAACAGACAATGCCATTTTGAGCACAGGAGTGGAAGCAGTAGGTCTGACCTGCTTAGGAATCCATGGCAACGCTGCAGGATTTATTGGTTTCAAATACGCAACTTCAATTTGAGCCCATAATGGGAGATTGGGTCTATAAAAGTGAATGATCGGCATAATTTGCGCGGCCTGATAATAATAAAGTAGATTGGGAACATTCAGAGCACCTTTGTGTCTGGGTAGCATTATCGTGTTCTGGGACAGCCTAGCTTTTTTACCCCCCCAAATAAAATTCATAAGTTTTGATTGCATTTTATGTAAATGAATTCTTGCTATTTCTATCGGTAAAACTTTGAAAAAATACAATATTTTAGGCAACAGTATCATTTTAATTGCATTTACCCTACCAAGCCAAGATATACGCAGTTTTGATCACGCCCTAAGCGATTTCTCAATTTCTGCCCATAGCTGAGGGTAGTTGGCTTGGTATAGACCTTCAAGAGTTGGCGTTATTGCTACCCCCAGATAATGTAAGTGATTATCCCTCCATTGTAAGTCGAAATTAAGTTGAATCAATTTTTTCTGAGATTGGGCAAGGTTCAGAGGTAGGGCTTCAGATTTCGTAGGGTTTATCTGCAGGCCAGATATGAGCCCAAATTGATAAAGGTTATTAAACAAGTGTGGTAAAGATGTGAGCGGTTTCGTTACCGTCAACAAGATATCATCAGCAAATAACATTTGTTTGTGAGTCTGTTGACCTATTGTAATCCCATTTATATTTGGGTCCTGTCTGATCAACAGTGCTAAAGGCTCAATCGCTAGAATAAATAACAATGGTGAGAGGGGGCACACCTGTCTCGTCCCCCTATGCAAGGTAATTGTCTCAGAGGCAAAAGGACCCCATTTTAGAAAAGCTTGAGGGGTATTATATAAAGCTTGGATAGATAGGAGGAATTTGTCTCCAAAATTCCATTTTATTAGGAAATATACACCTTTATACATTGCTTGATCACCAAATTGTATGCCAAATATTTTTAATGGATGATTTCCATACTCTTGATGGACTATAATCTAATAAAAACTGAAGGTTCTATGTTGTTTTGCAGGTTTATTAGCAAGTGATTGACTGTTTCAATGGCAATGACTGTTTCATTTCGTTTTTTGTCAATCATAATATCCTGTTGAATAATATAACTTCTAAGTCTAAATTGTTCATCTGCACCACAGATATGATGAAGGACCATTTATTTTACAAAGAAAAATCTTTCTTATGGATTATATGAATGAATTCTTCAAGACTGCCCATTATTTCCAGCACCCCTGATATTTTTTCTTCTTTCACAGCAGATGGTTTAAACCTATATTCATATTATAATAATTGAATGGTTGAGATGTAACACAAGCCTATAGCTTTATGATTCTGGATGTCAAGTGCTGGGAAGAAATCTTCAGTGAACGTAAACTGGCCTTCACTTTTTTTGGGCAGCCTGCAGGACACTGTAAACACATCCTATCAGAAACAAATGGCATCAGCCTGGCCAAGCAGAACAAAAGGTTAACAGAACAGAGCAGGGGTCCCCAACCGACGGACAGTCCTGAAGTGAGTCGCTGAACAATTATGCCGGCGAATGCCGGCGCGTCAAATTGGACGCTGGCACACCTAAATGGACGCAGGTGTGCCCAAATTGAATGCCAGCAAGCCTTTAACCTTTTTTTTTTACCATGATAGGGGAAGGAAACCCTAAGGGTAGGGACACACTGGGCGATTTGGGGAGTTTTAGTCGCCTGGCGACTAATCGCCGCGACTTTTCTCCCCGAATGCCTCCCCTCGCTCTGCGCCTGGCTAAAATGAAAAATCGCCTGCGCTAATCACACGCGGCGATTCGTTTTCCGAAGTCGCCCCAAGTTTCCTCGTGAGGCAACTTCGGGCGATTTCGGAAAACGAATCGCCGCGTGTGATTAGCGCAGGCGATTTTTCATTTTAGCCAGGCGCAGAGCGAGGGGAGGCATTCGGGGAGAAAAGCCGCGGCGATTAGTCGCCAGGCGACTAAAACTCCCCAAATCGCCCAGTGTGTCCCTACCCTTAGATATCAGGCCAGTAATATCAGATTGTACAGGAGCCTTATTCTCAGGAAGGTTTGCTGTCATATGTGAAAGATAATTTTTTTCTTAGGGGCAGATTTATCAAGGGTTGGATTGAAAATTCAAATTTTTAAATTTGAATTTCGAGTTTATTTTACTGTAATTTGACTAGGGAATAGTCCAAATTTGATTTGAGTTTAAAAAAAAATCGATGTTTTAGCCTATGGGGGACCTCCTACAATCAATTTGGAGTGTTTTTTTATTGTGTGAAAAAACTCGAATCTAATTTGACCCAATTCGATTCAAGTTTGCAGGTTGATCCTATTCACCCGAATTTAAAAAATTAGAATTTTTAATAAATTGGTAAATTGATTGGTTGTTTTTTTTCGAATTTTGAGTTTATGGGAGTTAACTCGAAATTCGATCCTTGATAAATCTGCCCCTTAATGTGCATTCTATCTGAAATATTTTATCTAGAGAGAGTTTACACTGGATGCGCTTTTACTATAACAGTAATGCAACTTTTGCTTGAATACTAAATGCTTAATTATGTCTAGCACAGTGTAATAAGTACACCTGCAACATGATACTAATGGGGGAATGTAATATAGGTCACTAACAGAAAGATTGTTGGCAATGCGTTCGCAAGTGTTTTCACTGTTATAATAGCTTTCTTTTCTGTTAATTTACTTTGGAAAACTCAATAAAAAATGATTATTATAAAAAAGAGTAAAAGAGTAAAGTCTGGAACCTCTCAGCTATGTTCCACTGGATTATAATCCTGGGTCTGTCATATATAAAGATGCTTTAAATTCAAAAATCAGTTTTTTGGCAAAATCACACTTTTTTTTGCAATGTAGTAATTGAGGGTGGGCAATGTTTAAATAGACTGAAGGACAAAAGTGTACAGTGTCTCAGCATGCCAGAAATATGGAAACCTCAAGAAATAAGTGTTCCAAACAAATGAATATGAAAGTATTATTATTATTGGGGCAGCCACATTAGCCACGAAATGCATGGTCTTTATGGGGCAAATTTACTAAAGGGCGAAGGGGCTAGCGCTAGCGAAAATTCGCCAGCGTGGCGTCATTTTGCCACTTCGCCGATTTACTAACGGGTGCTGACGTAAATTCACTAGAAAAGTAGGCATACTCTAGCGCTACTTCGCACCCTAGCGCCAGTTGAAGTTGCACTCTGGCGAAGGGACGTAACTACGCTAATTCACTAACTTGCGGATTTTACTGAACGTTACCTCTTGCGCCAGACTTGACTTCTCCAGCTCAGACCAAGCGAAGTGCAATATAGTAGATAGGAGTTTCTTCATAAATAGTTGAAAATGTTTCTAAGTCCCAAAAAACGCTTGCATTTTTTACTTTTCACTGGGTTATAGGCTGAAAAAGATCAATTTTTTTTTGGGGTACCCTGCTTTCCTCTTACATTTGGCACCTAAACTATACAGTTAATATTTATAGGGTAATACAAGACCTCTGTTTAATTTTATTAAGTTTCCCTTGCCTTGTGTAGTGTAATGTAGTTGCTGCAGCATACACGTCCATTGTATTTAACTGCACGCCGTATGCTAATTAGGCATCGCTATCGCAACTTCGAACTGCTTATCGTATTATCGCAAACGTAACTTCGCAACTGATCGGTAACCTGTGCGCAACTTCGGATCTTCGTGAATTTGCACAGCCCTGGCGAAACTACGCCTGGCGAAGTGTGGTGAAGTGCTGTGATGCCGTCCCTAGCGAATTTTCGGCGCTTAGTGAATATGCCCCTATGTCCTAATAAAATCTTTTTTTTTACTTTTATATTCATGTATTTGAAACACATTTTTCTTCAGGTTTCCATATTTCTGGTATACCATAGTAGTTTTGTCCTTCAACTGGAGCCATTTACTCTGGAACTTTGGTTTCTATTCTGTTTTAGTTTTTGATTTCTTATTATCATTCTAATCACTTTTTTCCAGACTATTTCAATACCTTAAAAGCTTAGAGTTCCTTTAAACAATATCTCAGCCTATCAGAACATTTCCCCGTCCCGGAGCACATCATTCAGGAATCTGATTTGTGCAGGAGAACAACACAATAAGTTAGCAAGGGACTGCTTATTAGCAATATCTTGTTTTATAGAGGAATAGTGACACTTAAAATCGATAAATGTTACTGTATCTTTAAGGTTGGACCACTTCAGTATAGAGTCAAAAAATTTTTTTACATAACATTCAGCTGAATTAAAAAAATATGGAATTGGTGCATCACTAGGTAGGTAATGTATCTCAGATCTATTTGGGTTATAATTCAGGACATCTGTTATGGACAGTACCTCCTGTTCATTTGTATTTTGATCCTGGAAATGTTACATACAATACCTCCAGTTCATTATGGGTTATACACCTGGATCTATTATGTACAATACTTCCTCTTTTATTTGGTTTTTTGATCACATGAATACATGAAGCATTTCCAAATGCAATACCCTTGACATGATGTCTCTGTGATTATTTATATTCACTTTCAGTGGAAAATGAAGAATATAATTAACTAGCATAGATAAAACATTATCATGGGAAAAAACTGATTTTTCAGTTCTGTGCTTAAAATGAATCTAGAAACTGTTCCAGAAAGGACATGTATATTATTGTGCTTTTTATATTATGAACATATTTGCAGTGACTCTAATCTGTTTGCTTATACTTATTGCATCTGTCAAGAAAATCTCAAATAAATATTAGTCTGGAGAAGGCGCCTTGATCAGCTTTGTCATATCCATGGCTGGCTAATAATATTGTGAAAACCAAAAAATGTGTGTATGGCTTTGCATATAGAGAAATGATGGACTGAATGAGAACAAAGCAGCTTAGAATACCAGTACAATATTAAAGGAGAACCAAACCTCAACAAAAGATTTAGACTAGAAATACTATACCTTATGCATTTGACATGGGACAAAGCAATCAAAGCCATTTAGCATGGTCTGCTGTCACTTACCTGGGCTTAGAGACCAACGCACAACACACAGAAATTGTAATTCACCTTCTATTTATTGCTCTCAGGCTCTCTTAGACAAATTTGGACACATTTTAAGGCATGGATCACTGGTATTATAATGCTTCAGTAAATTCAGTACGTGAAATACAGCATTTCTAATTTATTTTGTAATACTTTAGTTCTGCTTTAAATAACAGAACTAGAGGATCTACATGTAGGATGAATATCAGCCGCCTCTTAAAAAGAGAACTGCAATCTAAAATGAATAGGTGAAGATGGTTAGAAATATTACATTTATATAGTGAGATTACTGTACCAGCAGAGAGATTAAGCAGTCCTATAAAAGTAATGATCCAGGCCTACAAAGTCATTCACTCTTGTAAAACCATCTTTTGAGAGCCAGTGACACAGCACATGCTCAGTGTGCTTTTGGCTGCTGTTGAGAAGCTAGTTTTAAAGGAGAACTAACCCCTAAAAAGGAATGTGGCTAAAAATGCCATGTTTTATATACTGAACTTATCGCACCAGCCTAAAGTTTCAGCTTGTCAATAGCAGCAATGATCCAGGACTTCAGACTTGTCACAGGGGGTCACCATCTTGGAAAGTGTCTGTGACACTCACATGCTCAGTGGACTCTGAGCAGCTGTTGAGAAGCTAAGCTTAGGGGTCATCGCAAATAATCAAGCAGAAAATGAGGTTGGCCTGTAACATAAGATGATGCTACATGACTGATTATTTAATTCTGATGCTAATTGCACTGGTTTCTGTGCTGCCATGTTATTATGTAATTATCTGTATTAATTACTAATCAGTCTTATATTGTGACATTTATATTCTATATGTACTGTATATTGTAAGTGGGTCCCTAAGTTCAGTTAGTGACAGCAGCACAGAGCTTGTGCAGTGAATCAGCAGAAAAGAAGATGGGGAGCTACTGGGGCATCTTTTGAGACACAGATCTTTACTGCTAAAGGGCTGTGGTTTCCTTGGGCTGGTACAGAAGCACATAACATAATGTACAACTTTTCTACCTACTTTAGTTAAGCTTTAGTTCTCCTTTAAGGACTGTTATAAATCAGCAATCAGACAGTGAGGATCACATGTCATAGAAGCTTATGTCACTTGTATATGAAGAAATGCATCATGCCAGCTTTCAAATGGAGGTCACTGACCCCATCTAAAAAACAAATACTCTGTAAAGCTACAAAGTTATTGCTGAATTTTTCTACTCATCTTTCTATTCAGGCACACTACTATTCATATTCAAATCAAGGCATGGTTACAAGAGCAATTTGGACCCTAGCAACTGCAAACTGGAAAGAAAACTCAAAAACCACAAATAATAAAAAATAAAAAACAATTGCAAATTGTCTCAGAAAATCACTTTCTATATCACAGAGAGTATCGAGTTAATACACTCCCATTTTGTCTTGAGTTCCAACATTTACTTGGAGCATTTTCGGGCTAAAATACTGTCTCCTCTAACTGGAGTGTGGGTTCTATTAGCCTGCACCTCCAGTGTGTCAAACAAATTACTATAATAGGTGCCCTTTGAATTTTGAACCTGTGGGCAGGGAACTCATGCCTGTGAACAGAGACAGAGTATCATGCATTCCTTCCAATCTGCAGAATCACGTATGTTTGTGTAGTAAAATATACATTTACATTTATTTCTGCCAGGTCAGATTGTGTTTATACAGTTTGTCTATATAAGCCCAACTGAAAGAGCTCGTGTAAAAAGGGGAATATATTTTCCTTTTAACTAGCAGTCTTAGGGGGTTGGTTATTAAAGTCAGAATGTCAAAAACCCTAAAAATTGTGCTTTTTTAATATAAAATCCGAATTCTTCATGGAAAAAAATAGAATTTTTCCGGGATTTATGATACCCTGAGGATGGAAAAAGTCTGAATCTGAAAATCTGGCATCTAAGAACTGCCGAGGTTCTCAATGGGAGAAGTCCCAAAGGTATCTTGATTTACACTAGGTTTCGTGCAATAATCTGGAGTTCTCGGGTGGAAAAACAATTTGCATGGTTCCTTTTTTTCCACAATTTCTCCCGCTTTTTTTCCCGCACAGAAAATTTCGAGAACATTTATTGATAAATAACGGGGAAAAACCTGGGACGATTTGGTCTGCGTATTTTTCAGAAAATAACGAGATAAATTCAGACTCAAAATTCAAATGGGCTGCCCCATGTTTGTCAAACAATATATATCCCCTTCTTTATACATGTACGTTATAGCCCATATCATAAAGCTGTTGTATGTATGCAGAGTTGTGGTTGCTCCATGACTGCAAATCCATACCTGGGAAATAAACCCATGGCACCCAATCAGATGTTTTTTTCTATGTTCAGCCTGCAGCTGGCTTAAATAAATCTAATCACTGCCCAGGTGCAGATTTGTCCAATGTTTTTAAAGGAGAAGGAAAGGTACCAAAACGGTTTATTGTTAATTGATTAGCCACAATAGTGCAAGCTATAACACTATTTATTCTGTAGAATGCTTTACCATACCTGAGTAAACATTCCTAGAAGCTCTCTGTTTAGGATAGCAGCTGTCATATTCACTCGGTGTGACATCACATCTGGCCTGAGTTCCCCTTCTCAGTCATAGCTCTGGGCTCAGATTACAGCAGGGAGGGGAGTAAACTGAGCATGCTTAAGCCCTAGCCCTCGAGGTTTAAGATGAAAGCAGGAAGTCTGATACAGAAGCCCATGTATACACAACAGAAGGAAAGAAATGCAGAGGACAGAGCAGCATTACTTTGTGGGTTTACTGGTGTATTTATATAGACCTTTCTGATAAAGCTTACTTGGTTTTAGCCTTTCCTTCTCCTTTAAATGTGCTTTACTGTCCCTTGCAGTCTCACTGCCCATTTTCTTGAATAGACTGATTTTTATGTTAGTAGACAGAACAGTTTACACACTGAACGCTAACACCAACCCAACACAAATAGGGTTGCCGTCTGCCCATTTTTGAACCAGACAGACAATTTTTTTAGGGGCTGACCAGTACAAAACATCCTGCCTAGTTTTTAAAGTTTAAAAAAAAAAATAGCAAAATGTCATGATCGGTATGGGCGTGATGTCAGAGCCATGCTCCTAACATCACTAGGAACACCCCTAATATCTCTAGGCACACTCCTAATGTCACTGGAGATGCACCTCAAGTCACTGAGCAGGCCCCTAACATAATCTCTCTGCCCTCCAACATCACAGGGCCTCCCCTCCCCTTTGTTCAGATATTAAAATTCCAAAGGTAGCAAACCTAAACACAATTGAGAATGCTCAGGGATATTGGTACATGGAAGGGAGTGGCCAGAGAACAAGTTCAGATGTGAAAGAAAGAGAAATGGGTTGCATGACTTTATTTTAAAGGAATTCCAGGCAATGTAGTGTGGATTAGCACACCCACCTTATAGATAAGTAAAGATATGCCTGGTGCACGTGGGTGGAGGTTCGGCAACCCCCCAAAGCAGTAATGTAGAAAGAACCTCACGGCACACAGGTCTGCATGAAGTTTTCAGTGATTTATTGAAGCGGAGTGCACTGCAACGTTTCGGGGTCACCCCCTTTGTCAAGCATCACAAAAGGGGGTGACCCCGAAACGTTGCAGTGCACTCCGCTTCAATAAATCACTGAAAACTTCATGCAGACCTGTGTGCCGTGAGGTTCTTTCTACATTTATTTTAAAGGAGACATATTATGTAAAAAACAAGAATGTACCAATGAATGAAACTCTTTTAGATATAGAAGAACTGTGCTTTAAAATGTTGTGTTTCTCATTACTTTCTCGTTACTTATATGAAAATGTCTGCAAAAACCCTACCAATCCTGCCCATCTGTTTCACTTTCTGCCTGCTGAATTATCAGGCCATGAAGTGGAGCTGGCGGCACTCAGCACAGTGCACTGTAGGATAGAAATCGGCAAATAGACTGACCTGATAGGGAACTGAATCCTGTATTTGCTGTGTGACTGCAGGGTTGTGATTGGCTGTCCCTCTTCTACTGTGCTTCTGGCAGGGATTGTTAGGATACGCTCACTCTTCATTTGAAACTTGGACAGGGACCTTAGCAGGTCTATAGGGAGTTCCAATAAAAGGGCCTTTTTTAAAGATAATATTAATTGTTGGCCAACAGTTAAACCAGCCCCATATAGTATACATTATTGCCTACAAAGTTAGAGGGGTTTCATAGTCTATATGTCTCCTTTAAGGCTTTTACAGGACACAATGAAGCATATTCATTAATTAGAGTAGACTTGGACCCGTACAAAGAGGATGTCATATATTGGACTACGTGAGCACCTGTAGCAGCAGCACTGGACTAACTAGTGATGTAACCGGAAGTCATATGGTGAGTCTGTACATACGCACATAGGAGAGCACATGTTGGAGAAGCTCTGACTGAAATAAAACTTCTGCTCAGTCTTTTGTCTGGTAACTCAGTGCAGCCACAATACAGATACATTTGTCCTGTTATGGAACGTTTGAACACATTTCTGGGGGTTTTGGGCCAGTTTGTATGTGTGTTATTACGGTTTTGCTAATGAAAGTGAATTGCCCTTTAAGTCATAGTTTCCCAATTAGACAATTTGAGTATCTTAAATTGTTACGAATGTATCTAAGTGCACCTGCCACATATTCTGGACTCTGTGCCAAAACCCAATTAAGTTTTAGAAACGTTGTATCTTTTTCTGGCTGTTCAGTGCAGGAGATAAAAGAGAAAGTCGTGACCTTTCAGTAACAATCCGGGACTGCAGGTTGAACTGTCAAAATCGGGACTGTCCCGCGAAAAACGGGACAGTAGGGAGGTACAGTATGCAGATGATACCTTTGTAAAATCTAGTTAGGTTACTAAGAGGCAGATTAAGTAAACATTATAGGGCAGATTCTGCACTGTTACCATTTTCAGGGACTTCGCCGGTTTACTAACGGGCGCAGGCGTCACTTCGCTAGTGAATGAGATAGACGCTTGCATTCATTCACACTCTATGGACATTACTCCACAAATTCACTAAGATGCAGATTTTACTGAACGTTAACTCTTTCGCCAGACTTGCCTTCCCCAGCTCAGACCAGGTGAAGTGCATTGGAGTGCATAGATCCTCCTCAATCTTCTGTTAATTACATCATATTTTTTGAGTCCATAAAATGATGGCGTCTTTTCCTTTTTTCAGGGTGATAGGCTGCAAAAGTATTAAAACATTTTTTTTGTGTAACCGGTTTTCCCCCTACATTTTATAACATAAGGTAACAGTATTTTTCCGGGATGAAACTTCGCATCTTAGTAAATTAGCGCTGTCTGAGCAAATTTCCTCCTGGCGAAGTGTTGCAATGGCTGCGAAGCCATCGCTGCCGAATTTTCGCTGGTTAGTAAATTTGCCCCTAAAATGCAATATGCAATATATATATATATATAGGGAATATAGAGGGATTCCCAGCTGTTCAGGAGTTTTGCAAAGATATGAACACATTCCTGACAGAGAGCGTTTGATAAATTGAAAGATTTATCAAAACATTTTACTGCTTTGATCAACGTGCCAGTTTGTCAGAATGTGTTTGAATGCTTGAGCGGTTCTACTCCATTCTGTGCATTGGGGATTTCAAGCTCAGCAGCATCAATAAGTCACAGGAAATTAACGTTTTAGTTAAAATGAACGCAGTGCAAATAATATATAAATATATATGAAATGGATTTGCAGTGTTTTGTTAAAAGACTGATTAGCAAGTGTCCTTTGTCTTGCAGGCACCCTATTCCCGTTCTTATCATGGTGAATATATTACACAGAAGGAAGCAGTTGCCTTTAGCAGGGATTCATCTTTCTGCTTTAACTGTTCAGCCGAAACCTCCACTTGCAACCGGCAGACTTAGCTGTATGTATGCTTTTCTATATAAATACTTGTCAACCTTTACTCACACATCTCTCAGCATTTCTATCAGCCACTTATCTGTCATTTGGAGCTTTCATTAGCACCACTGTGACAGCTCTATCAGTCCAACACAGCTGTCATAAGGCAATAGAAACCATACTGGTTAATCCAGGCATTGTATAAAATCGTACGTACACCTGTAATTATGGCATAGCTACAGTATACTGTGCATTTACCTTCTATTGTCACACATACAACAGGGAGCTGAACATGAGCTGACGAGAAGAAATGAGACAAATTGTTATAAATAAAGAAATGGTCCTTTGAAGGGCAATTCAATTTTGCAGAATGTTTTGCACATAGCAAGACTGCACTCACTCTCTTTTAATGGTGATCCCATGCTGCTGATATTATAATGCACCAAGGTGTAATGTAATAAACGGTGCAAAGCTAGTCTAGTTACCAATAGCACCCAATTATCAGGAAGCATTTGCTGGTCACATGTTGAAAAACAAACATTTTATTTGGTGCTGTAGGTCACTGGCTGCACCCACCACATTTATTAAATAGGGAATTAGACTGTAAACTCTACTGGACAGGAACATAATTTTTCTACCTCCTTATATTCTTGCCTCATTAATACTCACTACTTAAAGGGATTGCTCACCTTTAAATTAACTTTTAGTATGATGTAGAGACAATTTCATTTTTTATTAGTTGTGGTTTTGTTGTTATTTAGCTTTTTATTCAGCAATCTGGTTGCTAGGGTTCAAATTACCCTAGCAACCATGCATTTATTTGAGATTGAAATATAAGTAGCATAGGGTAGAAACCCTGAAATATAAGTAGCACAGGGAAGAAACCCAGTGGGCCTAGTTCTGAGCATTTTTCTACTGCAAAGTGCTGCATGCACAAGTAGTGCTTTCTAAATGAAAAAATTTATACACACACAGCACTATTGTCCTTATATAACTTGCCCAACATGTTCCTTTCTTTCAACAGTAAGTGGCCCAAACTTAATAACAGATGCATCAGTGATCTTGTTGTTATCTGACTTGATACTAATACTGCACTGAAGACGTGGAAGCAGTGAAATAAATAGAGTAATAATACTGTACAAAATGTGTCTATTGTGGTGCTGAGAAGAATCCACAATAACCTCAGACACTGCATTTTTCATAAAAAGGAGAGTTCGTAATACAGGTTTGCCCTTAGGCGCTGGCAGTCAGCTATTTGATCTTTGCAACACAATACGTTATCATGTAAACATCAGCGCAATGTGCATGACAGTTGGAAATGTAACATCTACTGTGCTGGCTTGAAACAATAGATTCTGTGTTGTGTATGTTTATATGTTTTATTGTGGGATAAAACCAGGTTTATATGAAATTTACATGACATAGGGCTACCAGTGATAAATTGAGACGTACAGGTATGCTGCACACTGCACTGCTTTCTAAGAAGCCACGGCGAATGTAACCCCTTCACATTTGCTAATACTCTTTTAACTACACAAATTTAAGAAGATATCTAATAAAAGACTGGGCAAATGCTTCATGTTAATAAATGTCTGCTTGGCTTTATTAAAGGAACAAACTACCCCCTTTGGTCAGTTCCTGTTTTTATCTCATTGGTGCTTTCTCTTTTATGTGTTATCTTGCCCTTTTCTATCTTTTCCTTCCTTAAATATATATCTTCTCTCTATCTTGTATATAAAAGGACACATTAGAAAGTTCCACTGTTTGTGTGAGCAGAAGGACATTGTCACGGTCGCACCCTAAACCAGAACTAATGCCAAGCTCCCTGGTCTCGGCTCGGCTTCACCAGTAGTGTGACCGCCTTTGGCTTCGGGAGGAGCCCTCAGCGTACTCAGATGCCACCTGGACTTTTCGAGAGGAGCAAAGCGAGGAGTTCTGGCAAGCAAAGGGGCACGACTGTTGTAAAAGTCAGTTAGGCCGATGGTCACGGTACAAATGGAGCAGAAAAGAGAATCGTCAGACAGGCAGGGTCCAGGCAGGCAGATATCGAGAATCGTCAGGCAGGCAAGGGTCAAACCGGGTTGTCAATCAAGGGATTTAGCAGGAAGAGTTGTCGAAGGCAGGCAAGGGTCAGGTTCCAGAGATCAGAATAGTCAAACCGGCAGGCAGGGGTCAAAACAGATAATCAGAATCAGATACAAACGGAATAGCAATAGCTAACAGCACCAGGAACAAATCCTATCACGGGCACAGTATAAAACTAGAAATCCCTTTAAATACCGTTTGAATTTCGCGCCACTGCGCGCTGACGTCATCACGTCAGCGTGCATGCGCATAAAATCCAGGAAGAGGCGCGCGCGCGCGCCCTAACTAACCGGCGCTTGCAAGGAAGAAGATCGATGTGGCGGGCGTCCCCACCGGGCGGCAGGCGTCCCTGCCGCCCCCCCACTAGACCACCAGGGTAAGATTCTCTTACAGACATGCTGTCCAACTGCCCCGTTTTCACTGGACAGTCCCGATTTTGACAGCTCATCCGGCAGTCCCTGATTGTTACTGAAATATCACTGACTTTCTCTTTGATCTACTGCACTGAACAGCCAGAAAAAAAGATACAAAGTTTCTGAAAAAGGGTTTTTTGGCAGAGAGCCCAGAGTACATGGCACCTGCACTTAGATACATTTGTAACAATTTAAGATGAACACAGATACAATTGTAACTAACAAGATAATCAGGTCTCTTGGGAAAACCCGGACTTGCAGCTTAAAGGACAATTCACCTTTATTAGCAAAACTGTAATAACACATACAACCTGACCCTAAAACCCCCAGAAATGTGTTCTGACTTTCCAAAACCAAATTTTGTAAAATGGATATGGTATTTATGGGGTGTGGCCATAAAATGGGAATGGACAAAAATGTTTTGCAGTACTATGCTTACCTGATCTTTTTGTCCCTCTTTCTATTTTTCAAATGTTGGGAGGTATGCAGTAGAACCCCTAACATGTGGGCCCTCTCTGAGTGTCTCTGATTCCCTGATGGGCCTACTGGTATAAATGATTATAATTATAAATGATCAAATTATGGTTGATCCCAATGTTATTAATAGGGAAAAAAGATAAATATATAGGAAGGCCAGTATATTTTTCCAGAAAAGGTGGCAACCCTAGCAGGGGGGGTGGGGGTGCTCACTTGCACTAGAAAATCTGAATTTACAGTTTAAAAAACAGAAATTTGGCTCTTAAATTTACAAGGAGCAGCTTTTTGCTACCTCTGGTAACCTGCTTGACGCTGCCGCCTAAGGTGAGTTTTTCAACTCTGTAGCGGGAAAGCATTTTTAGGAGATTAGTTGCCAGTGGTAGAGTTTTGTTGCAGGCAACTAATCTTCTAGTGTGTCATCACCCTAAGTGTTGCATTCCTGCAGCAAGATCTGTCATACAAAGACAAACAATAAACAGTAATTTACTGTAAGCATGCTCCATTTGTAGATAGATCCATAGAAAGAAAAGCAGATATACATAAGATAAGATAGATTAGATGATAGCTAAATAAATATTTTGTTTTCTTGGCATAATATAAAATAAATGCACGTGAAAATAAATGTAGTGAGATTGGTACTGCTTACAGAAAGCCCAATTCAGAAGCTAATTTTTCCTTTTGTTTCTTCTTTTTTTTTTTTTTTACAGTGATTCAGTTCCATAACAGATTGAATTTGATTCATTTATTTTAAATGAGCTTCCCTGAGGCTTGTACAGGGTGAGGGCTTTCAGTTTAGCAGCGTGGATCTCTGTGCAAAACATCTTCATGGCACGCAATAACAAGACTGTGACACAGACATTGTAACATAAGAACATGCAGTTTAATGAAAGTGACATTCCGGTCAGACTGTGACAGCAATGCTTCAGCAAAGGCAGATGTGACTAACAGGCTTGTGCTTAGAGAAATCAAGTTAATAAGGGAACTGGCTGCTGCTGCATTCTTTTCCTGGCCATGGACTACACTGCCTCTCCCTGTTAGCAGCCTGAAATGCAAGATCTTAAGGACGAGTAAAGACATATAAGCAGATGCTAAGGGGATATAAATTCCAAAATAGCATTTTGCCTAATGAAAGAAAAGGTCATTACTTGCATAGCAGAAAATGTTATGAAACTATGACATTTTGCCAAAATGCATTGAAAGTGAATAGAAAGGCAAAATGACATTTTGGTTATGACATTTTTTTTTTTAGCATATGCATCGCTCTGCCTTGTTAGATAAGCTCTTCCACTATGCTGCAACTGTTCTTCATAGAAAAAAAATAAATTTTTGTCCAATCCCATTGGTTGATGTGGAAGGCAAGGGGCAGATTATAATCATGTCCAGCCGAAAAATTTTCAATGGTTTTAAAGTGGACCTGTCACCCAGACATAAAAAACTGTATAATAAAAGTCCTTTTCAAATGAAACATGAAATCCAAAATTCTTTTTTTTTATTAAAGCATTCATAGCTGTTGTAAACTCAATTAAAAATCTCAGCTGTCAATCAAATATTGCCTGCCCCTCCTCTATGCCTCAGGCATACAGGCGGGGCAGGCAATTACTTTCACTTAACATTCAACGCTTCCTAGATGTCACTGCTCTCCACACATTCCCCCTCTCTCTTCACCATTTAATTGTGTAGCCAGTGCATGGGGATGGACATCAGGTCCCCCATTCTGGTGCACAAACAAGATTCTGACATGATGCAAGACTTGCCTTAATAACAGTGTCCCCAAAATGGCTCCTGCCTGCTTGCTAGAATTATGAATTCCCAGACTGAAGGAAACATATAATTTATATAGTGTCATTAAAGTTCATTCTGCTTGACTAATGCCTTAAAACAGGATTTGGAATAGTTTTTTTGGGTAACGGGTCCCCTTTAAAGTTATTTGAAATGTAATTGTTACTACAGGCGGTATCTATCTGTTTCTGCACAGTGACCCAGCAGTAGCAGAAGTGAGCTTTGTATGCTTCTTAGGGGCTTCTGCTACACAGTTTTGTGCAGAGAACAGAAAGGGACAGGTACTACTCTGAATAATTGTGACATAATGTTAAAACCACTGAAAATGATGTAATTAATCATTATTAATGTGTAAAACAAACTTGCTTAGAATCACATGTACTTTAAATTGTTTGGGGGTTTACTTCCCCTTTAACTTTGGCAGTTAACCAGACATATAGTTATTAGTTAATAGAAATCAGGTAATAGTGGGCACCTATAAACGTGGGTTTGCATAAATGAACAAGGAATGTGTGCAAAACAAGCAAAAGCCAAGACTCCTGTTCTCCAGCAGCCACAACTGGATTTCAAGCTACAGTAAAAGTTAACGTTGCATTAAATGGGGAAAATTGGTGCTATTATGAGGGGTGGCTGGGAGGAAATGAAGCTTGTTGGCAGTCGCGCATGACACTTTGGAAATTGCCGGTGCCTGCAGCTAATGTAGAGTAGACTGCGAGTGATTGGACAGAGGGATTTGTGGGGCAAGGCACAGAAGATCGCAAGTAGTTTTCCTCTGCGTTCAACAGGCGTCAGCGGCAGAAGAAGCTAAAGAGAGCGTCTGGCTCAGTTGGAGTAGAAAGGAACTAACACAAACGAGCTGAACACCCTCCTCTTTTCCCTCCTCTATTCCATCTCATGGACAGTCGCAAGAAACTTCATACAGTGTGTGCTGTCGCTGCTGCACGCTCCCACTTGTTAGCTTCTCGCTGCCCGCATACCGACCAGACCTGCCAACTTTACGCACGGTAACTTGCCTGGCGCACGCAATTACGCCAATATAGTCGCGCGTATTGTACAGTTGATACGAGATAAAGAGAAGATGGATCAAACCACCGAAGACCGGAACGACAGCGACGGGCTTGTGATGGACCCAGATAGTTTAGAAGAGCAATCGGGTGTAAAACCATTGCTGGGAATTGGCATTGACAATGTTATCACTCTGGTTGTGTTCGGGATAATATTCGCACTAGGGGTGCTGGGTAATTCCTTGGTGATCACGGTGCTGGCAAGAAACAAACCCGGGAAGCCACGTAGTACCACCAACATCTTCATCCTGAATTTGAGCATCGCAGACCTGGCTTATCTGCTCTTCTGTATCCCTTTCCAGTCTACTGTCTATGTCCTGCCAACCTGGGTGCTCGGAGCCTTCATCTGCAAGTTCATTCATTACTTCTTCACCGTGTCCATGTTGGTCAGCATCTTCACTCTCTCTGCCATGTCGGTGGATAGATACGTGGCCATAGTCCACTCCAGGAGGTCCTCTGCTATCAGGGTGTCCAGAAATGCCCTGCTGGGAGTCATTGTCATCTGGATCCTCTCCATTGCCATGGCTTCTCCAGTTGCCTACAACCAGGGCTTGGTCTATAAGAACAACCAGACTTTCTGTTGGGAATCCTGGCCAAATGCCCAGCATAAAAGGGTCTATGTAGTGTGCACATTTGTCTTTGGATACCTGCTCCCTCTTCTTCTTATTTCCTTTTGCTATGCCAAGGTAAGGGAATATTCCACTACATCATTTACATGGTGGGATCACCTGGGGATGTGGCTTTCATGATTTCAAGCTTTTGGTCCTGCAACACTAATAGGAGATTCAGCAGTTATAAATAGTAGTTATTACTGGATATCTCATGATAGAGTTGGTATTCTTGGTTATACAACATATTGTACTTTGCATTGAATATTTTAGAATATAATGGTACATATTACTATTAGCTGTTCCTACCTATAATGCTCATTTATATTAGATATCATAGTATATAATGGTCCATATTTTCTTTTGCCTTGCCCTGGCTTTAATGCACTGTATTGTTACCTAGGATATAATGGTCCAAAGTTCCTATTGGCTCTCCTTGAGTATAATTCACTATAATTTGTATCTGATATCATGGACAATATGTACTATTGTCTCTCTTGGTATAATACCCTGTAATTTGGATTTAATATCAATGGTACAAAGTTGCTATTGGCTGTGCCTGGGTATAATGCACTATAATCTGTATCGGACGCCCCCAAATTTGTCTAGGTCCACTAACCCATAGCACCTAATAATATGTTTGCTTTTAAACAAGTGGTAAATGTTACACTGCTGATTGGTTGCAATAGACCTGTAGAAAACATTGCTCCTTTTTATGACATAATTCTCTGAATTTTATAGAACAAATTAAGTACAAGAACTGTCTGCCTCTGGGTAAAACATTTAACAATTACTGTTGACACTCTAAATATAGTGGTCCATAATTAATAGTGGCTACCTATGTAGTTGATAGAAGTATCAGCTATCCTTGGATAATTGTCCATAGTGGGTACTGTAGCCTATAATTATTTTTTTTATGGTTATTAGAAATGGACCGAATACACTATTTTGGATTCGGCCGAACCCCTGAATCCTTTGCGAAAGATTCGGCCAAATACCGAACCAAATCAACGGGGAAAACATTTTTGCTTCCTTGTTTTATGACAAAAAGTCATGCGATTTCCCTACCCGCTTAGGATCCGGATTCGGTTCGGCCTGGCAGAAGGATTCGGCTGAATCCTGCTGAAAAAGGCTGAATCCTGGTTGAATGCCGAACCATTCGGTGCATCCCTAATGGTTATATAATTAGAATTCAATGATAATTTTTGAATATAAAAGTCCATTTATAGTATTTGTCTCATGACATACAGTATTACTTCATAGTAAGTATTGGAAAACTCTGCATATGGATAAAATGATCCAGTAGCTAGTAATGATTATATACTGATACCGGTAACTCAGTAGGTAGTTTTGTGTGTCTTTGGATAAAATAGTCCAAAGCTGGTTCTGGCTGTATCTATACTTTGGGTATCCAAGTCCATAATTGATCTCTCTAGTAAAAATACTAGTAACAACATCATTGTACAAATATGGAACTGTAAATAAACATTAACCAAGGATATGTATTTTATAAATATATACTGATCTCTTGCTCTGTGTTTCCAGGTGTTGCTTTTGCCTTCTGGCTGTGCCTCTTACCTTTCTGCACTTGTTTAATGCTGTGTATATATCAGACCATGGCTCAGAATTCCCAGCCTTTAGCACTAAAACACAGGGAACAATTTCATTGATACACAATTCCATCCTTATCTCAGCAGACAATGGCTCTGTTCATGATGTGTGGCATCTCCCTTCATCACAAACAAATAATGATGGGAGACCTTACAAAACAAGATACAATTTAACATCCATCAGTTATAGGAGCAGGTTCTGTTTCCCAGAAGAGCTGACAAGGTCAGCGTAATGCCAGTTTCTTGGCTACTTTCTTTCATTTGTTAAACATCTAATAGTTTGATGAATGTTTTTTTCTTCTAGCTCTGCTAACTGAATGTAGAGCAATTTTAGTATAGGCTTTATTGCTTTTGGCACAACTCTGACATGACAATGTCCTTCTGAAAGGACGTTTCCTATTGACTAAAAAGAAGACCTGTTGCTTTAAGTTTTATTTTTTAATTTTTTTTTTTTTTTACTTAACCTGTGAATAAGGACACATAGACTGCAGGCCAGTGCATTTACATCTGGCATGCTATTTTCTAATGATCCCTCATGGAGTACAAGTATAAATGAATATACATCTTCTTGCTTAGTGTTCCAGGAGCACGTCCATATTAATGTGAAATGTACTCTGCCTATCCTTGAGTACGCAAAGTATTACTATTGCATGGGATTTGTAGAAGATACCTGCTATGTTTATGCAACCTCTCCTCAAAGTTCATGTCAATAATTCATTCAGAAAGTGAGGTTACAAAGAATACAAGTCCATCAGGTTCAGCCAGCTAAACCCTCTTTATCCCAATCCAAAAGATATAAAAAAAAATCTCCAGAAATACACAATCCAATGCATAATTCTCGGCGTGTGAAACACCTTCATGACCTCAAATCTACATTCAGATATCTACCTTTCACCATTATTTAATGAATTTTGTTACTGAACATAACTGGTCTGAATAAGTACAATATATAAGTTTAATTATATCTTAGATTGGATCAAGTACACGCTACTGTTTTATTATTACAGAGAAAAAGGAAATCATTTTTAAAAATTTGGATTATTTCATTATAATGGAGTCTATGGGAGACGATCTTTCCGTAATTCTGAGCTTTCTGGATAACGGGTTTCCGGATAAGGGATCCCATACCTGGGATGTATTACTATGTATTAATAGAAAAGTGATATTATCATCATCATTTATTTATATAGAGCTGACAAGGTACGCAGTGCTTTATATTGCTGCAAATGGCATGGGACCTATTATCCAGAAT
Organism: Xenopus laevis; assembly: GCF_017654675.1. Taxonomy (NCBI): domain Eukaryota; kingdom Metazoa; phylum Chordata; class Amphibia; order Anura; family Pipidae; genus Xenopus; species Xenopus laevis. The sequence continues at coordinate 104,384,924 of NC_054381.1, read as the reverse complement.
GCTCAGGACATGGGGTTTTACAGATAAGAGGTATTTCCTGTAATTTGGATCTCCATACCTTAAATCTATTAAAATACATAAAAACATGATTTAAACACAATAAGATTGTTTTGATCTTAGTTGGGATCAAGTACAAGGTACTGTTTCATTATTACAGATAAAAAGGAAATAATTTTTAAAAATGTGAATTATTTTATTAAAATGGAGTCTATGGGAGATGAACCTTCCCTTAATTTGGATCTTTCTGGATAATGGGTTTCTGTATATAGATACTTGTATAAGGGTCAACAGAACTTTGGGGGGGGGTTGTTTACAACTACAGAAGGGTCAGGACAATCGGGCATATTCACTAAAAGGCGAATTTTCACCTGCGAATGCTTCACCACACTTCGCGTCACTTCGCCAGGTGCAAATACCACTACGCTAATTCACTAAAATGCGTCTCTGCAGCCGAACACGGGTGACATTTTGCTAGCGTTAATTCATTAGTGTGAGCATTTCAAAGCGAACTTTCACTAATGTTCATTTCTGCCTAGCGAAACTTCATTTTCACACTTACGCTTAGGTCAATTTGAATAGGGCGGGTTCATATAGGTCATATATATGACTTTATTTGAGATGTTGGTGCAAATGCTTGAAGTGGCCACTTATTGAGAATGTTCAAGGAAGCAAAATAAAAACTATAGTCTATAGAGATCCTCTAATGCCCTAGACATGAGCCCACCCTATAAAAAATGTGGCATGCCCCTCAAATGGTGAAAAAAAAAATGTTGAAAAAACATTTTTAATAGTTACAACTTTTACTTCAACTATGATGTCCCTGACATACGATTGAGGAAGAAGTAGCTTCATCTTATCAGTTCGCCAGGTCTGGTGGTGAAGGAAATTTTTGCGAAAGAGTTCTGTAAATTTCAAACTTTAGTTCATTTGTGGTGTAACGATTGTTCTGAGCAAAAAAGGCACCTGGCGAAAGGGAGACAAACTGCACTGTAAATTGGCGATGTCCCTACGGGAATTTTGTTAGCGACGGCCACTTCACCCTTTAGTATATCTGCCCCAATGATTGCGCTCAGTATGGTAGCCATGTGCGAGTAACAAATGCATAGGGCGTAGTGCCATGGAACAACTGGGCCACATGCCAAGAAGACATGATGTTGGCTTTATTTCTTCTACACTTTTTACAGGTTACATTTGCATTAAAGTTTTTTAAAGCTTACATCTGCACCTGCACATTATATAAACCCAATAGGGTTGTTTTGACACCAATATGAATTTATGCAACTTAGTTACCATCAAGTACAAGGTACTGTGTTATTATTACAGTGAATTAAGGAATAATTTTCAAAAATGAGAATTAACTGTTAAAAATGGGAAATGGCCTTCCTGTAATTCATAGATTTCTGGGTAATGGATTTCCAGTTAATAGATCCTATGCCTGTATTACAGTAAAGGCTGCCATTTTTTCACCTTCATTCTACATAGGGATGTCTTAGGGATAAGAATGGCTAGAGAATATCCTTGGTAAAATGGAAAAATTAAAATGTCATCACATTTATCATTAACTAATATAAATATAAGTAACTGATGTCAGTTACTTGCTGCTCCTTCTGTTGTTGAATTACTACTTCAGCTCTGGCTGTTGGTGTGTCCTGGAAAGGTGGTTCAGCAACAGATTGAAACTGTACGATGGAAATGTATAATTTCAAATTTTTAGAGGGTTATGCGGTATAACCATCTATACTATGGTGGGGTCATTTCAAGCAGAGGGGCACTACCCCACTACCCTGGGCCCCTCATAGGTATCAGTGAAGTCATAAGAGAATTGGAAAGTATTATAATGTATCACAAATATTTCTCAGGTGATGCAGGTAACACCTGTGTCATTGTGGGTATTATGGGTATTATCAGTGTCGGACTGGCCCACCGGGATACCAGGAAGAGTGGGCCAGGGTGTCAGTGGGCCCTTCCCTATTTATATGAGAACAAAGAAGCTAAATAGGTGGAATAATAGATTATAGTTTGTGATCTAAACTAGGAGAATAGAGGTTGAGTGAGGAGAGGAAGAATAATAGTACTGAGGGTGGGCCCCTGGTCTAAGGTTTTTTGGTGGGCCCCTGGTGTCCCAGTCCGACACTGGGTATTATCCTAGTAAGGACATCCCTCTGGCGTAATCGGAATAGTAGGACAAGAGCTGTTGTTAGTAGACAGCATTCAGGAATATTATGCATTTTAGGCTCAAATAGTGCATGGCATGGAGCTACATTTATTAAAGAGATACAGACACCAGAAATTAAACCTTTTTTACATCTATCATAACATTGTCTTTTATGACAAAATTAGAAATAGCATGCAAGTATTTGCTCAATGCTTTAACATTACCTATCTGATCCCCCAAATCCCTATATGAGGATGCTGCCATATTTGTGTATCAGTAGTCCAACTGACAGTTTGAGAATGGACAGTCAGGTTGGCAAAACAGTCAGGTTTAGGAACTTCAAGTACAAATTACTTACAAAAGCAGAACTATCAGTGAAAAACCATCAACGCCCTATAGGTAACTTTTAGGGGCATATTTATCAAAGGTCGAACTTAAAAAAACGTCAAACTTCGAATTCAAAAAGACCAATCGAATGGAGGTCGAAGTTTTTTGGGGTCGAAGTGGGCCAAATTCGGCCTACTTCGAATCGTACAATCGTACTTCGACCGAAGTTTTTTTAACTTCGAACTTTGATCTCCCAAACTCCCCCAATTGCCTCCATACAGGTTCTAGGAGGTCCCCCATAGGCCAAAATAGCACTTTTAGGTGGCAAATGGTCAACGTCGAAGTTTTAAAGAGACAGTACTTCAAAAAAATTCGACCTTCGAATTTCGAAGTATTTTTCAACTTCGAAGTTGGACTATTCGATGGTCGGAATACCCAAAAATTACTTCGAAATTTAAAAGTTTTTAACTTCGACCGTTGATAAATCTGCCCCTTAATGTACATTCATGTTAGTATTAGTAGTCCTTTAGGGGGTTATTTACTAAAATTCTAATAAATCTCAGTTTTTTATGAAAACAAAGTCAACCAAACTTCCACAAACTGAACTCATTTATCAATCACTTTTCTTGAAAAAGTTGGTGCGAAAAAAACGTTGCGAGAAAATCAAAAGTCAATTCATGTCGTGCGACTGGCAATCCGAAAACTCACCTTTATCAAATTGTTACTGCAAAAACACTTTTTCAGATTATCGGACGAAAACCCTGACTTTATCAGATTATCCAGGGCAGATTGCGATGTCAAGTTCAGCGACATCTGCCATTGACTTAAACTTGACCTCAACAGGTTTGGAGTATTTTCGGATTCACATTTTTAGCAGCTTTAGGGTATAAAAAATCTCTAAAAATTCAAGTTTTTTTCCATGAAAATTTTGAGTTTTCCACTTTTAAAACCTCAACCATATAAATTTGAGGTTGAATAAATGAGCTCCTTAGTGTCAGTATCACTTTAAGGCAGTTTTCAGCTATTATTGCTCCACAGCTCCCAGAACCCCATGCTGTTGAAAAAAGCTGAAGAACTGTAGGCTAAAAAGCCTAAAATAATGAGGTCCCATAAAATATTTACATACATTGACATCACGGTGTGTATAAAGTGGAATGAAGCATTAGGGCAGGGGCACACGGGCAGATTTGGGGAGATTTAGTCGCCTGGCAACTAATCGCTATGTTCTGTGGGGCGACAATCCTCCCAAACTTCAATTTCCAAAGTCGCTTGAAGTTTCCTCGTGAGGCAACTTCGGGCGACATCGGAAATCAAAATGCCGCCAGTGCATTGGTGCAGGAGTTTTCTAATTATAGGGCAGGGGGAAGGCAGTTCGGGGAGATTGTTGCCCCACAGAAGAGTCGATTTGTCTACTAAATCTCCCTGAATCTGGCCGTGTGCCCCTGCCCTTACTGGTGATGTTGCCCACAGCAACCAATCAGCAATTCGATTTCAAGAGTTAGAAAATAAAAACATTCGAAATAATTGCAACATTAATTTAAGATCACATATTTTAGGAACCACTTGATACTATGAAATATAAAAATAACCATTGCATTCCATTATGGTAAGAGTTTGCCACTAAAATAGGCCACACAACCCCTACATATATCTTTCATGCATTCATATATTTCCATCAAATGTCCACATACAGTATCCATCCCTTCATGACACAGTTTAATGGATATAAAACTGCCTCAATGGCACACAGCAGTAAAACATTTATGTTGATTTCAGAATAAATCCACATTAAACAGGAGTGAAATAAAGCCAAACACAATTTATTCACGGAAGACAGATCCTTTTCAATTTTGGATGAACATTTACCCAGTCAAGTGGAAGTTAGAAATAGACGTTCCAATTTGAAAAACAGCATCGATCGGGATATTTTTATAGTTCTCATAACTCACTGGCTGTAAAGTGATAGTTAAATGCAGTAATGGAATATAAAGTTGGAAGCAGGCGATCAGTAAATAATGATGTACAATAATGGAACAAAGAGATCCTTAACCAGAGACATTCATTGTACCCAGCAAGAAGCCATGGGCAACATCGGAATGATGTATCAGTGTTGGTTTCTGCATTTGGAATAAATGTCCTTTTTGTGAGTAATATGTACACATGATTTGCAGCAATTTTAAGGTTTATAATTATCTACACAAGACCATGCCATCTGACTTTGGAAAATCATTTTTTTTGTCATGGTGCCAGTTTTCGTACACTGTTCATGAGGCGTGGACCCCCATGTGCAGAATGGAATGAAGATCCATAATATTATATTATATACTTCAGTTTGTGTACATATTGGAAAAAGTGTCAGTAGATTCACAGATTCCAGATATTATACTGGTCTCTGTTTTAAAGATAGTAATTTAGCTTATATATCATTATTTCTGTAAGACTTTAGATACAATACCAGACACCCAAATAATTGAACTTTATTAAAGGATAAGTAAATCTTTAAAATAAGTGAATGTCAAATTGACGAGAGTGCTATTCTAAACTCTTTTGTCATTTACATTCATTATTTATTTTCTGTTTATTCTTTAATTTTTTCTTTTATAAGATATTAAGGGATACATGTAGGGGAAAATTTTCTTAAGGTCGAATATCGAGGGTTAATTAACCCTCAATATTCGACTGTCGAAGTTAAATCCTTCAAATTCGTATATCGAAGTCGAAGGATTTAGCGCTATTTGTTCGATCGAACGATTAAATCCTTTGAAGGATTTTAATCCATCGATCGAACGATTTTTGTTCGACCAAAAAAGCTAGCAAAGTCTATGGGGACCTTCCCCATAGGCTAACATTGACTTTGGTAGCTTTTAAGTGGCAAGCTAGGGGGTCGAAGTTTTTTCTTAAAGAGACAGTACTATCGAATGGTCGAATAGTCGAACGATTTTTAGTTCAAATCGTTCGATTCGAAGTCGTAGTCGAAGGTCGAAGTAGCCCATTCGATGGTCGAAGTAGCCAAAAAAACATTCGAAATTCTAAGTTTTTTTTCTTCTATTCCTTCACTCGAGCTAAGTAAATGGGCCCCGTACTGTTAATATAAATGCATTTTGTTACAATAGTGCCACCCGCTGGTCATTGTCCCACCAGTCTGACCACCAAGAAGTCAAGGAAGTGAGATATTCAAATGTAGGTGTGGATACAATCAAGCGCAGGCGAATCTGCTGCAAAAGGTGCCTTTATTCATGTCTGATGAGCAGCTTTTCACAGCAACTGAAGCTCTGCATGAAGAAATTAACATGGGCTTGCTATGGACTTGTGTTACCTGAGCCTGCTAGGCTGCAAATCCTCACAGCAGTTACAGAGGTTTGGTGGGAGGGGCATTTTGTATTTAACACTGTTTGACTAATATACACTTGATAAAGAGCAAGAGCTCGAAACATGTTGTATTCATGAATAAAGGCACCTTTTGCAGCAGATTCGCCTGCGCTTGATTGTATCCACGCCTACATTTGAATCTCTATATTGCTGGCTTTTGGATGGAAGCAAGGTGTTGGGATACTGAAGAATTCTACTTAAGGGCAACACTGTACCAGTTTACCTGCTTAGTCAAGGAAGTTGTCAGGAGAAAGAAAGAGGCTGCTCTAATGTTCTTCTGCTTAGGAAAGATGAGATTCTTCCCGTAGCAGAAGAACATCTGAGTAGCCTCTTTCTTTCTCCTGACAACTTCCTTGACTACTTGGGGGTCAGACTGGTGGGAAAAAGACCAGCAGGTAGCACTGTTGTAACAAAACTCATTCATATTAACGGTATATGTATCCCTTAATATCTTGGAATAAAAAATAAATAAATAATTAATGTACATTGCAAGTTCTTAGAATAGCACCCTCACATTCACTTATTTTAAAGGTTTACTTATCCTTTAAGTGAAGATAAAAGCGCCGAGATCAATTTATTCCTTATTTGTTTTCAATAAGTCACTCTTGCCAAAGTGTGTAGGCTTGTAAACAAAAATCTGTGCTTTGCTACCAACGCAAGTGATACAGAACCATAGATAATGGAACAGTAAAGGAGAACAAAAGCTTAACTAAAGAAGTAGGCTAGAAATGTTGTATATTATGTTTTGGACGAAGGCAATCACAACCCTTTAGCTGGCCCGGATTTGTGGCACGATTTCAGGGGTGGCATGCCTGCACCATCTTCAAATGCACTGCGCCCATGGAAAAATGCCTACAGTTTCTTAGTGCAAGTGAAGTGTACGAGTGTGCGTGCATGCATGCACGCCTGCGCACGGAGGGGGGGGGGGGCGGAGCAGAAAAATTGTAGCCGACCTAGGGGCACCGGAAATGCAAATCCCCTCCTGCACTTTAGCAGTAACGATCTGTGCCTCTCAGGGCAGCTCCTGCCATGAGGCAAGGTGAGGCCAGTAACCAGGGGAGGCCAAATTTCGTTTTTTTTAAACACAATATCGCTCACTGCACTAGCGATGCGCCCCCCGATCCGACGATAGAAGTTAGAAGCATGGAACTAGAAGATGCCCCAGGAGCTTCCCATGAACTTAGAGACCTACTCAAAATATACAGTACACATAGAATACGAATGTCACAATATAAAGGTGGCCATAGACTCCAAGATCCGCTCGTTTGGCGACATCGCCAAACAAGCGGATCTGTCACCGATATGCCATTAACTGCATGGCTATATCGGGGGTAATTCGAACATTCGGCCGTATGGCCGAACGATCTAATTACGATGCGCTAAGCGGCTCCGACGTGTCGGTCGGGTAAAAATCCAACCTTCCCGATCGATATCGTGGCCAGATATCGATCGGGAAGACCCGTCGGAAACCCCCATACACGGGCAGATAAGCTGTCAAATCGGTCCAAACGACCGATATCGGCAGCTTTATCTGCCCGTGTATGGCCACCTTTAGGCTGATTAGTAATTTATATAGTTAATTACTTCATGGCAGTTCAGAAACCAGTGCAACTAGCATCAGAATTTAATAACCAGCCCTGTATCATCAGCTTATATTACAGGCCAACCTCATTTTCTGCTTAATTATTTGTGACGACCCCTAAGCTTAGCTTCTCAACAGCTGTTCAGAGCCCACTGAGCATGTGAGTGTTGCAAACACTTTCCAAGATGGTGACCCCCTGTGACAAGTTTGAAGTCCTGGATTATTATTAATTACAATTAATTAATGACAAGCTGGAACTTTAGGCTGGTGCAGTAAGTTCGGTATATAAATATGCCATTTTAAAGGTTTAGTTCTCCTTTAATGCATTACAAAGAAAGAAATGAAACAGAGTTGTATGAGTGAACATCACTTATATATAAGGCATTGTATCAGAAGAGCGGTGTTTGTATATACAAGTCACCAGCAATTTGCCTTCTGAGAACTCCCGGTCTAAAGAATGGCATTCTAAATATGTGATTGTAGTCATATGTGCTTTCTGCAAAGCATTCCACACGGAGGAAACACAATTGTAATGCTAGTAAAATGCTATTACTTGATAGGGGTTAGTAGCGTACAAAAAAAACCCCTTATTTTTAAACTGGATATGCCGTGTATGAATTGTATATTTCATAGCTGGTTATTTGCATTATTCTTCTTCAAGTGAAGTCACATATATTGTATATTGTAAGTAGAAATACCTTGAGCCATCTTATATATTTGCATACAGGTATTGCTCTAAAACTGTGGGTAAGGGATCTCTAATCTGGAAATCTGTTATCCAAAAAGTTACGTTATGGCCATCTCCCATAGACTCCATTTTAATCAAATAATTCACAATTTTAACAATGATTTCTGTTTTCTCTGTTATAATAAAACGCAACTTATCTTGTACTAACTCCCAACTCAGATATAATTAATCCCTATTGAAGTCAAAACATTCTTTTTGGTTTTATTTAATGTTTAAATCATTTTTAGTGGATTTAAAGAATAGAGATCAAAATTATGGAAAGATCTCTTATCCGGAAAACCCAGCATTCTGGATAAAAGGTCCCATACAGTACTTCACTAAATGATATCCATTGCTATCTAGAAATCATTGTTTCTGTGGCATCATCTCTGTTAAGTCTCAATTTAACAATATTGTTAAAAAAAAGACAAAGTCACATGACTTTAAGGGCTTGGTATGGTATAGTGGTACATTGTTTGATTTACTGAACATATCCATGTAAATAGAATATAAATGCACAATATTGCAAGCAGTTTTATGATTTACAGTTGTGCTTGTGTTTATAAATGAGCCATAGCTTTTCCCAGGAATATATTTGTCGCACTCAAAAGCAGCGTTGGAAAGCCTACAAATGTCCATTCTTTATATCAGTTGGGGCTCAAGGGAAATATTTGTGTGAATAATTTGCATGTGATTCTTGTCTAAAAATACATATAATTATGTTCATTCTTTAGCAATGTACTCAAGATGTGGCTTCATTGCCATCACCGGAGGTGTTTTGATGTTTTGTTTTGATGTGGTGGTGTTGGATGAAGTGACCAAAATGCCCAAAATAACTACATGTGCTAGAGCAAGATAGGTTGTTGCTTCATGCCAGAAAGGAAAAAAGAAATACAATCACTAAGAAAAACACTTGCAGACTCAAACAATAAGCTTTAACTTTTTTAGTATTAGGTTAATGGATGCAGCACCCTGCAGGCAGATTGTATATTCTTCCCATATCTATGGGTTTCCTATGGGTATTGTATATTCCTCCCACACTTAAAGGAAAACTATACCCCCAAAATGAATACTTGTTTATATCAAATTAAGTGGCATATTAAAGAATCTTATCAAACTGGAATGTAGTTAAGCAAATATTGTCCTTTTACATCTCTTGCCTTGAACCACCATTTCGTGATGGTCTCTGTTCTGCATCAGAGCTCACCTGACCGGGTCAATGGGAGACCAGCACCACCAGTGCAGTTAGATTGATCAGAGATCACCTGACCAGAAATACTACAACTCTAACTGTAACAGGAAGAAGTGTGGAAGCCAAAGACACAACTCTGTCTGTTAATTGGCTCATGCGACCTAACATGTATGGTTTGTTTGTGTGCACCGTAAATCATGCGATCCCAGGGGGGGGCGGCCCTTATTTTTTAAAATGGCAATTGTCTAGGGATGGGCGAATTTGACCTGTTTCGTTTCGCCAAAAATTTGCCAGCAAAATGTCGCCGACGCCCATTAAAGTCTATGGGCGTCAAAACATTTTTGTCGTGCAGCAAAATTTTTTTGATGCGCGTCTTTTTTTTACGCATGACGCCATACAAATCTATGGGCGTCATTTTTGCGGCGATACAAGGCAAAAAAATTCCTACATCCCTACAATTGTCTTTTTATTATTAACATGTATTTAGATATATATATGTATTTATATAGCGCCAACATATTGCGTAGCACTATTTTATTTATGATTACCTAATCGCACATACTACTAAAAAAGTATATTATTATGAAAATTGTTTATTTACATGAAGCAGGGTTTTACATATGAGCTGTTTTATGTAATATATTTTTATAGAGACCTACATTGGTTAAGGGGTATAGTTTTCCTTTTACCCCCAATACAGGCAGGTTTATGATAATGACCACATTATGTGTGTATCTGATAAACACATGTCCTCAAATAAGGGCACTAAATTTGTCCAGGGGTAGTAACTAAAAGTAACCAATAAGATCTTTGCTTTTAAACAGATGACCAGTAATTGCTTTATCTGATTGGTTGCATTGGGTTACTGCTCCTGGGCAAACTTAGGGGCATTTATTAAGGTTCGAGTTGTGTTTTCCACAAAACTTCAAGTTTTCGAGTTTATTTTTTTTGGTTAAATTCACATTTTCATTACAAAAACTCGAAGTTTTCACGTATTTTAAAGAAAACTTAAGTAGAAGTCAACGGCAGAGGTCCTTTAAACCATTTGAAGATGTTAATAGACTACATGATGTTCGAGTTCTTTTCAGAGGGTTTTGCCCTAATAATCAATCAATTCGAGTTTTTTCCTGCCAAAAACGTGCTCAATTCATGTTTTTGGGTTGTCAACCCCGAACTCACTGATTCAAGTTTTTTTTAAAATTAGAAACCATTGAGTTGTGAGTTCATTCAAGTTCATTTGAGGTATATAAAACTCTTAGGGGATAGGCACTAAGTTTGCCAGAAGCAGTAACCCATAGCAGGCAATTAGCACGTAGTATTTACTGGTCACATGTTTAAAAATAAACATCTAATTGGTTGCTATGGGTTACTGCTCCTGGGCAAACTTAGTGCCTACCCCCTAAGAGTTCTATATACCTCAAATGAACTTGAATGAACTCACAACTCAATGGTTTCTAATTTAAAAAAAAACTTGAATCAGTGAGTTTGGGGTTGACAACCCAAAAACACGAATTGTACCTTTTATTACATTTGGGGGTAATAGAACTTTAGTGTCTATTATTACATAACCCCTTTAGCTTGTAAGCTCCACTTGGACAGGAACTGGTGTAAATAGTGTATAATCTTTGCTGTCAAGAAAGCAATAGTATTGATGCAGCTCCCTGTCTATAATAATTAAAAGAATGGGATCCACCTGTCACTGACTCACTGAGCACCTGTCACATGGAAAGTGTAAATTGTTGTTAGTTCTTTACCTATACAATTTGTATTCTGGGGATTTCTCTAAACAGGATTATTTTCTGTATTCATCTTATATTTTAATAATTGAACTGGGCATAGAAGCTTTTACTGATCCCATCTTAATTATCTTTTAACAGCAGATTATTAAAAAATATTCAGTTCCATATCTGAGATGCATGATGAAAGATTTATTTAGGCGTTAACCCTCTGTATCTGAATCAGTAACTGGATTTCTTCCTCGGTTTATTTACTAACATTTAATAAGAAATCATTTCAAATTAGGCTTTTAATTGGTTCTGGCATCTGGCTAATTCCCCTTCTGTGTGTAAGAGAACTGGAAATAATGACATGCCTGATATAAAAGAAAAGTTTAAACTGCAACCCTGTTAATAACCAACCATAACCCTACAAAAGAGACCAATGTAGAGGTACAGTGGCCCAATGACATTGAGAATGCCGTAATTTTCTCTGAAGTAGGTCCCTATTGGCATCCGGCCTTAGCCTCTCTGGTAACACCAGTTTGGGGTCATCATGGTTTGAAGGCACAAAGTACATGCTGTAATGTCTAAATCTAACGGCTTGTGGAGCTCATTTAACCTTTTAAAGGAGCCCCCCCCACAGCGGAACTTGCAGGACCCATCTTCTGAATCGCTGGTCTGCATCTGTAATAAAGTGCTGAAATACTACTGTTTCCATAAGGCATATTATGTATTAAAAGGAAGTTGCTACTTTGAAAGCTCAGCCAATGATAACAAAACGCCAAAGAAATAAGAGGGGGGTTCCCAAACTTTTTCATAGGGTTACTTTGAAACATATAATTGTACCTTTTTTTAAGCTAACCTGCAACAGGTATATTGGACCTGTTATCCAAAATGCTTGGGACCTGGGGTTTTCCATATAGGGGTCTTTCCATAATTTGAATTGCCATACCTAGGATTATTTTGCCTTCAATAAGGAAAAATGTTATCTTAGTTGGGCTCAAGTACAAGGTACTATTTTATTACTACAGAGAAAAAGGAAATCATTTTTAAAAATCTGAATTATTTGAGTCTATGGGAGATGGCCTTTCCATAATTTGGGTTTTTCCTGAGACATCTTAAAACAAGAGAGATTTTACTACTGGGCTGCAACAGGCAGTAACTGTCTTTAGAGAGTAAGAGAGTAAGATCACTGCAAATCTGTAGTAGTGCTTTTCCCATTATTGCCATCACATAGCACCCCCAAGTAACTCTTTGCTATTAATATCCACTATTTCCTTTTTAGATATAGTTGTTTTCCTTTTAACTGTATCTAGAGTATTTCATTGATGTCTATTTGTATTCTGGAGAGATAAATAGTGCTATATACTGTAGATGGTTCCTTTCTAGTGTCTTATGAGAAGAATTACACTCTCATTTCAGTGGTCTATAATGATTTTGTGCTATTTTTGATACTACATAGTCTGTTATCTCCTGGATGCTGTGTTATAATCTAATTTAGCCCCTTATTATTTAAGTTGTATATTGTTTTGTATATTGCATAAGTAGCCAATAATTATTTAAACCCAAATATAGAGAACACCATTTTTTTTCACCTTCAATGAATGATGCAACCTAAATGGATTAAAGCATTCTACATATTCTTTTGCCATTAGCAAACAAATATATTGCTCTCAGTACTTAATTTTTTGGTAATAGATAATCAGAGTCAATGCAGGATGCTGTGGTACTGCAGAACCCTAGTCTATTTGGAGGACACACAACTGACACTATCTTTCTAGGGATGCATCGAATCCACGATTTTGGATTCGGCCGAACCCCCGAATCCTTCTCGAAAGATTCGGCTGAATGCCGAACCGAATCCTAATTTGCATAAGGCGTGGGAAGGGGAAAACATTTTTTACTGCCTTGTTTTGTGACAAAAAGTCATGCGACTTCCCTCCCTGCCCCCAATTTGCATATGCAAATTAGGATTGGGATTCGGTTTGGCCGGGCAGAAGGATTTGGCTGAATCCGAATCCTGCTGAAAAAGGCCGAATCCCGAACCGAATCCTGGATTCGGTGCATCCCTACATCTTTCTATCCATAGTTAAATAGTACAGGTATGGGACCTGCAATCCAAAATGCTTGGGACCTGGGGTTTTGCGGATAACGGATCTTTCCATAATTTGGATCTTAATACCTTAAGTATACTAGGAAATCGTTTAAACATTAAGGGACAAATTTACTTAAGGTCGAATATCAAGGGTTAATTAACCCTCGATATTGGACTGTCGAAGTTAAATCCTTCAACTTCGAATATCGAAGTCGATCGAACGATTAAATCCTTCAAATTGTTCGATTAGAAGGATTTTAATCCATCGATCGAATGTTTTTTCTTCGACCAAAAAATACTTCGAAAGCCTACGTGGACCTTCCCCATAGGCTAACATTAACTTTGGCAGCTTTTAGGTGGCGAACTAGGGGGTTGAAGTTTTTTCTTAAAGAGACAGTACTTCGACTATTGATTGGTCGAATAGTCGAACGATTTTTAGTTCGATTCGAAGGTCGAAGTAGCCCATTCGATGGTCGAAGTAGCCAAAAAAACCATTTGAAATTTGAAGTTTTTTTCCTCTATTCCTTCACTCGAGCTAAGTAAATGGGCCCCTTAATAAACCCAATAAGCTGGGTTTGTCTCCAATAAGGATTAATTATATCTTACTTTGGATCAAGTGTAAGGTACTGTTTTATCATTACACAGAAAAAGGAAATCATTTTTAAAAATCTGGATTATTTGGATAAAATGGAGTCTATGGGAGATGGCCTTTCCGTAATTCGGAATTTTCTGGATAAAGGGTTTCCAGATAACTGATCCCATACATATAGAAGCAAAAGAAATGGAAGAAAATATGTTTATCCTGGTTATTGTCATATTTTTTCTTAGGTTGCCGAAATACATGTGTATTCAGCTGTAGGAAAGGGGACTGATGTCTGGCTGGAAGGGAGTGGGACAGTTCTTCAGTTCTAAGCTGAAGGGCTAATGTTGCAGCAGCAGCTAGAACCGACTAGATTGTGGTCAACATGTGTTGAAATGATGCCTTGTCTTTCACAAAGTCTGGTTTTGTCTGGAGTGCTACCTATTTAGGCAGAGCTCAGATTTATTTTGTATGTGTTTTATTTTGTGCTACATTGTGTTACCCTGTGAAACTGTTTTGATGTTTATGGAAAACATGGATTCTCACATCCAAGACCAAACAAATGTTTATATGGCACTATAGCATGTCTTGGCAAGATCTACTAAGACCACATCTGCTGCAACACCACTGCCCAACTTGCTGCTCATTATGTTATAAAAATGCAAGTAAATTTGGACGACGTGATCAGTCTTCCATAGAACTGATTCTTTACTCCAAAACATATGCTTGAATGCTGCAGCTAGCAAACACTCTAGTAGATTTCCCACTACAGACTTCAAACTTACATATATATGTCTATGATTGTGAGGCTACAAAATGGTTTTACATTTTAACATTTCATAAAGCCTCCTCTGATTCATTAGTATTATATCAGACACGAGAAAGGCTGAGAAGATTAGATATTGGAGGTTATTTATTAAACCTCAATTTTTTCTGGTCAGGTTTTTTGGTGCAAAATTAAATTTTTTCAAGATTTATTATCTCAGACCAGTTGAGGTTCTGTATAAGTCAATGGGAGAGACACCTATCCCAAATTGAAGTTATTGAGGTCTTCAGTGGGTTTAGCCCGAAAATCTGATTTTTTCAGGGGTTTTGGGAAAAAGAAAATCGAAAAAAATTGAGCTTCACAAAATAAGTACAGGACCAAACTGGGGGGTCTAGGACTCATGGGCTCCAACCTTAACAGCCCACTTTTCCTACCCCCATTGCAAACTTCCCGCTACATGTCCACCCACCACTACCCAATGGACCTTTGTTCAGTGTTTCTCTTTGTATGATAGACCATAGTCTGCTTTTTTTCCCTATGTTTAAAGTTTTATTTAACAATGTGAATGTGACATTCCAAATCCTTGTCTCAGGACACCCTAAAACATATTTATTGGGTTGAAGAGTAAATTCTCCCCCCCCAAAAAATAATCCAGATCCAGTTCATTTATATACAGTAGACATTTGGAATATTTGTTACACTAAGGGGCTAATGTAATAAATGGTCATAAGTTTGTCATGGCAACCAATCAACAGAATTTACTAGTCAACTGTTTGAAAACAAACATCTGATTAGTTGATGTGGGTTACTAGATATGTGCAAATAAAAGATTTTTAATTACTTCACCCAGTATGTTCTATTTACCCTTTTATAGATATGGTCAATTAGAATTTAGAATATCACAATCTTTCTGGGAGGAAAGCAGTGGCACAAGTATGTGTATCCATGGATGCCATTCATTATAGTTAATGAATAATCAACATTAGCAGCATGTGGGAAGGAATATCACTTAAAATACTGGCACATTTTAGGATGATAATTGCTACCAGACCAGGTCTGACAACAGCACTTAAAAACCAGTTTGTAGTTGTAAAATGTTGCTTATTTGATTAGTGAAGAAACTGGGGTTTATTCACCAATCTCTCATAAAGGGCAGAGTCACATAAAAGAAAGACATACACATTCATTTGATATTTCGCACGGCAACTCAAAAAGATATTTTAAATTAGTACATAGATGGGATAGCTATCAATGTAATTGATATTGGAACTTTTTCCCTACAATTCAGAGAAGCATTAAATGTAATACTGCAAGAATAGTCTATTGAGCTGGTAAAAGGTGGCTTATAGAAATGCTAGCACTAAATCAACAGTGTGGTATTACCGTTATAATAGGAAAAAGGGAATACGTTGATTCTGAGCTCAGGGAATATGCTTGAGTCAGAACATATACAATGTGGGTGCTCACCATTATAATTATGTTCTATATTTTTTAAGAAAGCTACCAATAGAAGGTTTTCCACTGAAAAACTGATAATTGTATATTAATAAATAGTACAGGTGTAGGCTCTATTACCTATCGGAACCTGGGAGTTTCTGCACTTCAGCACTTTTACCTATAGGTTTACAATGGCTGCCTGTCTGTCTCTCTTTTGGCAATGTTGTATTAGCAAACAGCGACCTTGAAAAGTTCTCATATCATTGTATAACTATAGGGGTTAAAATGATAGACTGCATAAAACATTTACTCTTTGACACTTAAGCTGAGTAGTGCATCATTACTGGGATTTTGTAGGATAAAAACGGGACAGGGTGTTAGAACAGCACAGAAGAAGAGAAGCCTATGATGAACTGCTCATTTCAGTCTAGTTACATAGATTAAAGGACCCTAACACCCTAAGAAATATTTCCTAATGCTCTTCTGTCATATACGTCGAGCAAAATAAACTTTAAACACTATGGGACATGAACTTGCACCCCTTAGTGCTCCTGCGCTTACTTCCTTCTTACCTGGTTCTTTGTAAATGATATTTATGCTGATTTGGCATTTCATACTGGAACCACTTGGCAGCTACTTGCCGTTTCCAGTGATAGTGCCTAAAGCTTGCTCTTGTGGTCATAGTCTGATGATTTCAGTTCTCTCACATATATTTTGGCAGGGTTGCAGGCTTAGAGATTTATAAACCATACAATGCCGGATTCTTGCTGTTATAATTAATTGGCCAGTGCCCCTAGGAAAAATAAATACTTTTGAAATTTTGCCTTAGGCCATATTTTACGTGGTGTCAAAATCTGTTGCCACTGGAAACTTTAAGTGCAGATAGTATAACTATGTCCCAAGTCCCAAGAACAGCAGGGATAAGCAGGAGGGGACTGATGTCTCAGACAGCAAATGTAACAGAATAAGTCCTGTACCTATTTCTCTTAGATAACCATCTGTAACAATATTTATACTCTCCTATCACAAAAGCACCAGTCATGAGGGAGCTCCCAGTGTAGCTGGCCATATATGAGCAGCACTGTTAACTAATGTGTTTTGTAAAAAAAAAATTTTCCCATGACAGTATCCCTTTAATGTTAAAAAAGCCTGCAGTTCTTAAAATGATTAAGAACATGTGAATCTCTCTGTCAATGGTCCTTCTGTAGTTTTGGAGGGTGGGTATCCAAGCTGATATACACACTTTGTTACTGTCCTCAATAACTTTGCTGCCAGTGATTCTTTTTTTTTTTTTTTTTAAAAAAAAACATGCCTGGGATTTCATTTCTGATCATATTCTTCTAAGTTATTTATAACACATACACAGGCTCCTTAATGGATACAGTCGCGGCTCAGTAATAGCAGTCATTTCACGTGTAGTGGACAAAGACCAGGAATCCAATTTCCGCATACTGTTTCTTACAGTGATGTCTCAAAGGAAATTTCCACTTTAGTTATCCTCTACCTTACCCCAACTCTTAGGGGCTCATTTTTTAAACCTCTATTTTTTCTGGTCAATGGCAGATGTCCCATAAGTTGTTTCTTGACATCGTGATCTGCACTGGACAATCCAATGAAGTTGGAGTTTTCATCCGATAAATTTCGAGTTTTCGCAGTTGAATTCAGTAAAATACATTTTTGGGAGCGTCAATCGTACGCTCGATTGACGCTCGATTTTGTCGGATCGTTTTTTTGCTCCGACTTTTTTGGAGCAAAATAAAAATGAGTTTGATTCATGGAAGGGAGTTTGTCTAATTTGTTTTCAGAAAAAAATTAGATTAATTGTGTTTTATTAAAAAGGTCTCATAAAGTTTGATTTAACAGGGGCTAGTGTCGCACCATCCATCCCTTATTCACAGGGTCCATTTCACCAACTTTTACTGAGGTGTTCTCCTACCTCAGGGAAATTCATCTTAAAGAAGTCCTTATTTTTCAGGCTCTCTGCTACCACAGATGCAGGGGGTTCTCCCTTGACCAGTAGGAATCTCCTACATCGAAATAAGAGAAGATTTTTGTTACTATAGTGCAGTGATCCCCAACCAGTAGCTCGCGAGCAACATGTTGCTCTCCAACCCCTTGGATGTTGCTCCCAGTGGCCTCAAAGCAGGTGCTTGTTTTTGAATTCCAGGCTTGGAGGCAAGTTTTAGTTGCATAAAAACAAGGTGTACTGCCAAACAGAGTCTCAATGTAGGTTGACAATCCACATAGGGGCTACTAAATGGCCAATCACAGCCCTTATCTGGCACCCCAGGAACATGTTTCATGCTAGTGTTGCTCCCCAACTCCTTTTACTTCTGAATGTTGCTCATGGGTTCTAAAGGTTGGGAATCCCTGCTATAGTGCATATGTCAAACCAAAACAACAGGAACATACAGCAGAAAAGACTATAAAAGTGGAATGTCATTTTTTTCATGCTCGTGGAATGGGTTAGTTGTCTCAGTAGTATTTTTCTCAGTAGTAAATTGTGGTGTATACATTTCTTTCTTTTTTAGAAAGCAGATAAACTACTTTTTAAAACCATACAATCATTGGTAAGATTCAACTTTGTAAATTTCAAAGATTTTATAGAGATGTTTCAACCACATTTGGCTATAAGGGGGCAGCATTATGGGTCTACTGTATATTGCCAGTGACCAGTTCAAGTGTAATGCCTTTATTTGCTGATAATATGATTCTAGTATTACCTGCTTAATGCTGATCCATCACAAGCAACATTCATACACTGAAGACAAAGAAATTGCACAAACACTTTTCAGACATTCAAAAGTAAAAATAACTACTTCAAATTGCTGCAAGTACCAAAACCCAAATCTTTATTCTATACTCTGAAGCTACGTGGAACCTGATCCTTGCATTTTCATCCAACAATATCAGCTATTATATGGTCATTTACTATATTCCACACAAAAATTAGAGTGCTCACCTGTTACTCCATCCACCTTTTCAGGTATCTGGTGCTAGACAGCATACAAGGCCCCCTGCGAAGAGCCAGTATAATTGCAACAAAGTCCAAAGTAGCTGTAGCACACAATTCAGTTTTGATAATGCAAAAAGTGACTTTTATTGGCTCATTGCAGACTTCAAAAACATGGCAACGTTTCGGGCCGCACGGGGCCCTTTCTCAAGCCTAGAGTTACAATCAAGGCGAAGGGGGTGGTGTAACAACCAAGTGGGAGGGAATAGGAAATTATCCAATTAACAATTTGTTAACATACATCCACATCTGTTAAACATTTGCAGATCTAATGTGTTCCACTTCTATCATAAAATTATAATCAAAAAAATATCCATCATACAGACACCTTGTGCAAACCCATGTATCTTAATAAATGTTAAAATGTCAGTGAAATTAGATAGTGTAAATATAATTTAAAAAAATTTTTTTTTACAAAATGTGATAAAAAATTTTTACAAAATTTGAAACCATTTGTTAAAAATACAGCAATCTGAGACTCAGGGTTAGTACCTCTACCGCATCAAATCCCCGTTCTTTCATAGCATTTCAGGGTATGTAGATCATGTGCTGGTACTGGTCTTCAGATTGTTCTCTGTTCAATGGCCTTAAAAGAGAAAATATCTTTAGTAATCATAAATATAGACATATTTAACAAGATACAGTTATGTACAAAAAGACTGCATACCTACTGATAAATAAACATTGCTGGTGTATAGTCCTTATTTAGACCCCGTGGCCACACTGTGTCTAGTCTATGGATCCATTGCATTTCTAGTTTGTGTAAGGCCAGTAGTCTGTTACCTCCCCTTCTGGGTATTGGGACTGTGTCAATCACTTGATATTTTAACTGACTCGCTATGTGGCCAGATTTTTGAAAATGTGCGGGTACGGGTAGGGCAGTTTGTCCTGTACGAATCGTTGATTTATGTTTAGATATACGATCTTTGATTTTTTGTGTTGTTTCCCCCACATATAATAGGCCACATGGACACTTTAATAAATACACCACAAAGGACGATTCACACGTGAAATAATGTTTGATATTGTATTGTTTGCCAGAATGTGGATGATGAAATGTGCTCCCTTTTATTACTGAATTACACTGACTGCAATGAAGGCAGGGAAAAGTGCCAAATTTAGGATTTTGTAGAAAAGGTCCCCTCTGGGGCTTCTGACTGCCCACATCAGCTTTAACTAGCCGATCCCTTAGATTTCTTGCCCTTTTATAGGCCAGCATTGGTGGTAGATTGAAACTTTGAACTTCTGGAAGACACGACTGTAAAATATGCCAGTGTTTGTGAATGATCGTGCCAATCTGTCTACTAGCTGTGTTGTAACGACTGACAAATACAAGTCTCTTATTATCATCCCGTCTATCCTGTTGCTTGGTTAGCAAGGTTTGTCTATTGTGTTGTTGGACTTGTTCTAAGCAATTAGTGAGTGTCTTTCGAGGGTACCCACGTTTGTCAAATCGTGACATCATGTCATTTAAGGAATTGTCACATTCCCCTGGATCACTCACTATCCTTTTAACTCGCGTGAATTGCGATATAGGAAGAGAATTTTTAAGGGAATTTGGATGGAAACTGTCATAGTGTAATAGATTATTCTTGTCAGTTATCTTTCTGTATAAACGAGTTTTGAGATGATTAGCATCTTTTGCTATTTTCACATCTAAAAAATTAATATATGTCAAATCATAATTAATTGTGAATTTTAAAGTCTCCTCTATATTATTCAGAAAATGATAAAAGGTCATGAGGCTCTCACTGTCCCCATCCCATAGTAATAGTAAATCAACGATATATCGAATATATAGGATACAGTGGGATTTAAAGAGAGAGTTATCATAAACATTAGATTCTTCCACATGGGCCATATATAAGTTAGCGTAGGCGGGAGCTACATTACTGCCCATGGCTGTCCCCCTCTGCTGTATATAAAAATTGTCTTCAAAAAGAAAATAATTTTGATGTAATACTATCTCCAACAAATCCAGAAAAAACTTTTTTTGTGTAGATGAATAGTCTGTTTTGTTCAAAAAGAAATTAACCGCTGCAATCCCTGACTCATGGTTAATAGAAGTGTACAGACTAGATACATCTAAACTGACTAACAGGATGTTATCATTAGGTAATGTAATTTGTTCCAATATGTTCAAAAGGTGTGTAGTATCTTTCACATAAGATTTAGTGTCTTGTACCAGGGGTTGTAATATTTTGTCCAAAAAAATAGCCAATGGGCATAACACCGAATCTGTACCTGCTACAATTGGGCGTCCTGGTGGATTTTTAGGATCCTTGTGAATTTTTGGCAAAATATAGAAGACAGGGGTAATAGGATTATCCTTGATGAGAAATTGTTTGATTTCTTCATCTATTACACCTGTCTCCTTCGCATCAAGGATTTTGTCCAGGATGCACTGCTGTATAGATGTTAACGGATCAGAATTAACTTTGTTATAGACAGTAGTATCCGAAAGTTGTAACATAATTTCATCCATATATTGTTGTTTATTCATTATCACCAGGGCGCCCCCTTTGTCAGCAGGTTTAAATATAAGTTTGTCATTGTTAACCAATTCTTGCAAACATTTGTTCTCTTGATAAGACAGATTAGGTTTACTATTAAATTAAGGTTTACGTTTAATTTTTTGTTTCATAGTTTCAATATCACTCTGTACCAATTTAATATAGGCCTCCACAACATTATCTGTAGTCGATGGTGTAAAATAACTTTTATTACGTAGCCCCATGTTTTTTAAGGACAACTGAGAGTGGCCTACCCCCGCATGGCTATAAACATTGTCAGATATACATGGTACTTTAGAAAAATGTCGTTTAAGGCGTAAATTACGATATAATTTCTGCAAATCAACATCTAATTCAAATGTATCACATTTGCTAGTGGGACTAAAGGATAGGCCTTTTTGTAACACTGTTTAGGTGTTAACATTGTATCTGATATATTGAATACTAACGTTTCTGTGTCTTCTATACAGACACAGAAACGTTAGTATATTCCAGTGAGCCCTCAGCTGGAGCGTTGTGGTAGTGATCACCACATTTTGCTTGTCTTTCCCATTGATCCCATGTACAAACCCAATTCAGCACTTTCCTGTGCAACCCAGCCATTTCTGCCTCTGGATGCTGCTATATGCTCACACATTGCTACAGTAACAGTAACAGAGAGATGGTTAACATAACATTAACATAAAACACATGGATCAGGAAACTGCACATTATTAAAAAGAATTCTTCCTCCTACCTAATCTACTGTAGGGGATTAGACAAGCCTTCACCCTATTCTGCCTGTGATATCACTGAGCACGGTTACAGGCAGGGAAGTAACTGATTGACTGAAAGCCCCAGAGGACCTCTGGGAAAATGAAGAGGATCCAGGAAGAGATTGGGTTTGGAGCCAAATGCATGGAGAGCCCCTGCTTCAGCACCCTGTTAGAGCCACCCTGTGTGTGAGCCTGTCCAGGAGTTCAGACAGGATGCTCATTTGTGGTGCTCTAAGAGTGAAGAAACAGACAATCCTGTTCCCTGCCAAGCTGCTAGAGGTGCAGAAGGTGAAAGGTGCCACTGTTGCGACTGACCATGCTGCAGAGCTGCCTCCATTGTGACTGCCTCTGAGAGCTCCCTGTTGAGTGAGCCACCCAAGGGAGGATATTGGCAAGGCTACAAGTATGGGGCCTGTGTGTGAGGACAGGTCTTGTTCGTGTACCTCTCCAAAGGGAGAGGTACATTGGGAAAAGTAGTGCTACCTGGGGAAATAAGAGCTCTTGGGAAGGGACATTCCATTTGAACTGAACTGAACTGTGCCTTGTTTAACCCCTTCCAGAGTTGATTTAGACTGTGTTATCAAAAGGACTAGTTAGACAGTCAGTGGCATACCTAATAGTGAGATAGGTAGGTCCCCATGTCCCCAGTGCGGGTGTGTTCTATGTATTCGACTGCCTGTTTCTTTCCTTTCCTTTACTATGTAAAGTTATAGTTGGTTTACGGCATACTGTGTGGTTTATTTGTCCTAGTGGAATTCCGCTGAGGTGTAATTCCTGGCACTGCACTAAAATCCAGTTCCTAATATCTTCCCAGTACAGTGGTTCAGGTCTGCCTGATTTGCCATAAACTGAGCTATAGTAAAAGAGTGTACCAACAAAGGGTAACACTACTATTCTGTATCCATAAGGGCCACTGAATAATGAATTGCCTGCCATGACCTGTTTGTCTTTTAAACATTAGTCTTTATTCAAAAGCTTATTTACAAGCCATAGGGCACATTCCCAATGTCCCATGCAGTGTGCAAATTGCAAAACAAAGACAGCAACTGGGCATTTTAAGCACTTTGCGCACTGTGTGGGGCAATGTGCAAATAGCCACAGGCCTGTGTTTGAAGTGCAGAGACCTGTGGACTGTGGCTAAAAACACAAACTTTAGGTCCTACTCAGTTCTAAAGGGGCAGGCAGGGGGAGAGGCACTTAGGTGTCCTCCTCTCCTGTCCCCTACCCACCCCTAACATTAGCTCCAAAGTTGGGGAGCTGAAGGAGGCAAAGCCCCCATCAGGGCTCTAATGCACATAGGCAGGCAGTAAGGACAATGCCATGCTAAGACTCCAGATTCCGCTATTTGCCAGAATTTTATTGCAGCACTCCGTGCAAAAGTGCTTTGAAAGCAGTTGTTTAAACGAGAGTTAACTTTTAGTGTGATGTAGAGTGTGATGTAGAGAGTGATGAGACAATTTTCAATTGGTTTTCATTTTTTATTACTTGTGGTTTTTGAGTTTAGCAGCTCTCCAGTTACCCTAGCAACCATGTATCAATTTGAATTTGAAGAGACTGATATATGAGCAGAGGGCCTG
This sequence comes from Xenopus laevis, assembly GCF_017654675.1. Lineage (NCBI taxonomy): Eukaryota > Metazoa > Chordata > Amphibia > Anura > Pipidae > Xenopus > Xenopus laevis. The sequence continues at coordinate 104,361,118 of NC_054381.1, read as the reverse complement.
AATAGAAAGATGAGTAATCAAAAGTAGCAATAAAAAGAAATGTGTAGCTTACAAAGCATTTGTCTTTTAGATTGGGTCAGTGACCCCCATTTGAAAGCTGGAAAGAGTCATAAGAAGGCAAATAATTAAAAAAAAAACTAGTAAAGATAAATAATGTAAACCAATTGAAAGGTTGCTTAGAATTAACCATTCTATAACTATAACTACTTAACGCTCTCTTGAAACCTTTATTGCTCTGGAACTTGTGCCTCCCTGTGGTTGTAAATGACTCCTCATATCTGTAGCAACCCAAACCCAGGACAAGGCAGTTACAATTGATAAATTCTTGCTTATTATTATTATGATGATTATTATTATTATTATTATTATTATGAATAAGCCTTGCAATATTATTCAAATGATATGATGCAAGAAGGATTGCATTCTCCATCAGCTCAGAACTCATTTGGCATTAAACCACTTTTGTTAGAGTTATATATTATTTATTTAATCTAATTAAATACACTGAAATTCTTTTTTTTAGTTGGGCAGTTCACTACCTACTGCAGAGATTGCTGAGTAGGTGATGAGCCTTTATCTCTTCTTTATACCACCTGTTAGTCTGAGAGTTTGTTAAAAAAAATTGCCATTATGTTTTTTGTTCGTGAAGCGGTATCTTAATTTGCAGAGTCTGGCACTGCTTTATACCTTCATTTAACAGACTATACAGATTTTCTGCAAAAGCCATTATAGCTAATTCATTTGATTATTGCTTCCATTGCCATGGTTGGATCTTTACTTTTTGTCACAGCTGAATACAATATTCTATTAACAAACAAAAGGAGTAAGTTAGTACCAGAGAGTAGCTTAGACTACACCTGTCAACTCTAGAAGTTTCAAATTGCAGCAGGGTCAATTAAAATCAATAGCCCCCCCCCCACACACACACAAAATTAAAATGATTTGCATTTTCAGTACATCTTTCATTTGCGTGTGATAATAAATGCCATTAAAAAGCTAACCATTAAAGAATGAATGTAGGTAGTTAACATTATAATGATTATCATTTATTTGATAGAAAGATATTTGAAAATTGAGAAAACTAGAATTATATTAACATAGTTAGAATTAGCGTTACAGTTTAAATGTGGCGAGTGAAGCTCTGGCAGTATTACAACTCAGGGTACACTGTAAAATTCGTGGGGAAATGTTTGCAACACCGATCAGTAATGTTGATTCCACCAGTTAATAAATTACAAACTTTTTCCAAATCCGGTAGTTGAAAACTCTCCTTGAAATCAGATTGAGTGCTTGAGTGAATGTAATTATTTTGTAATAATATCTCTGTAATAAAACAAATAAACTCATTTACACTGGCACTGAAACCGTAAACAGGTAAAAGAGTAAGGAACTGTTTAATGAGAAAAAAATTCAATGCAATCATGTTTTTAGCAGTTGGTATCAGGTAACGTCTCTGCTGAGGTTCCAAAGCTTTCGCAATGGTAGAATCTGAAATCAGATTTGCTCTAAATTGTTAATTGTGTACCAGTAAAGTGAAGCTGAAAGTTTTGGAATTGTTGGGAATAAGCCCAGTCTGCCAGTGTCTTGTGCCTTCTTTTCTAAATTTGCTTTGAGATCTAATTTTGTAATAGGTGGTCCTTTATGCAATATAGTTAGGCTTTTCTTTCTCTGTGCATACAGTGCTAGGGAATGAAGAATATACACCCTTATTCACTCTGTGGTTTTACATACCAGCCCATAACTAACAGCCATCTATTCATCACGAATCCTATAATTAGATCTTAATCTAATCTCATATGACAAGTAACACTAGCTGATTTTAAATTTGTCATTTTTTATTCAAATGAAATACAGCTAGCAGCAGTCAGTTTATCAGTGAGTTTTTTTTCTGAGTTTATCAGACTTTGACATTGTAGTTAAGGAATTTTGTCCCAAAAATCCTTATTAGTGATGAGCAAATTTGTCCCATTTCGAAACGGCGAAAAATTAACGAAATGCAACCACATTTTTTTTTACGCATGACAATTTTTTACACATGCAACAATTTTTCTCGTTCCAGATACATTAAAGTCAAAGGGCATTTTTTCTTGTGGCAAATTTTTCATCTCATCGACTTTTTTGTCCAATTGCATTTTAGTCAGTTGGTGTTTTTCTTATAGCGACTTTTTTGTTGTGGTGAATTTTTCCACTGCAAATTCTTGCAGCAGTTTCGCAAAAACTTTTGCAAATGGCGAAATGCGGAATTCTGCAGCGAATCCATGGCTAGCGAAAAAATCGGTCATCACTAATCCTTATTTATAGATGCATGTTTTTTCAGCTGCTTGAAAATTCCATGGGAAAATATGGCATTCATCCAATTCAGGTTCTTGCACGTTTTTCCAAAGCAACTTCCACTGGAACTTACTTGATGCTTTAAATTTTAAAGGAGAAGGAAAGTCATTATTTACCTGAAACCCTGGGCCGGTGCTCCTATCAGCAGAAAACTCCTATCAGCAGAAAACTGCAGAATCTGGGGTTATTCCAGCGAGCACCACGGATCGCTCCTCTTCTGGCTTCTTATTTCTTCAAATTTCCCAGGGCAGATGCATTTGCTGTAGAAAAAGATGACTTTTTATTTAAAGTTCGACTATTCACTCTAATGCGCATGCGCAGCCACAAGAAGAAAGAAGAAGCTGCAAGAGAAGCGTTCCGTGGCGCTCGCTGGAATAACCTCGGGCCGGTGCAGTTTTCTGATAGGAGCACCGGCCTGGGGGTTTCAGGTAAGTAAATACATTCACTTGGGGCTGCCTAACATTTGGCACCCCCAAGTGTGAAACGACTTTTCTTCTCCTTTAATGCATTTTGCGTGGTCTGAACTGGTGTAATACAGTATAATGGAGTCAGATGCGCCGTTCGGGTGTCATAAAATAAAACACACACCTTGATAAATTCACTAGGCTCCTAGGCGTTTTGCTGTCCCCTAACTTGTCAGTATCACCTTAAAAACATATTAAATGATGTCTTGTATTTCTGAGGCACTGGAAATCAGACAAATTGGTCTTTGGGCATTCAAGTGGAAATGAGATTTAATTTAAAAGGTGTCTTAGTTTGATAAACTATGGAAATTGGAACTAACTTTATATGTCGATGTTTGCTATTGTGACAGAAACGTGCTTGGAAATAGCTCATCCCACCCTGTCTTCATATAGCAGTGCATTGATTTGAATAAGAGACTGGAATATGAACAGGAGAGGACCTGAATAGCAAGAGAAGTAATAAAAGTAGCAATAATAATGCTTTACAGAACATTTGTTCATAGATGGGGGTCAATGACCCTTCATTTGAAAGCTGTAAAGAGTAAGAAAAAACATCAAATAATTACAAAACTATAAAAAATAAATAATGAAGAGCAATTGAAGTTGCTTAACAATTCTATAACATACTAAACATTTTACTTAAATGTGAACCACCCCTTTAAACTGTGCTCCATCTGTAGGTGTTTTGTGAGTGAATGTATGGCATATATATATATGGCATAAATACAAATTAAGCAATAAACATTGTGTAGCCATTGATAATCCACTGTTAGATTTGGAAATGTATCCAAATTCTATTAAAACAGTATTATTTATGGAATCAGGCCTTGGATGTTGTGAATTGTTATCCCATGAGATCCAAAAGGATTTATACACACAAGCAAAGCTGTAATTATTGTTTGCAAATATTAAAAACTGTTTCTAATCAAAAGGCTCATTATGGCCTCTAAATTACTATATAAAGCACTTGAATTTCTTGAGCAGAATAACATTCCTAATCATCAACAGTTACATTCTCAGTGCTTCATACGCTGGCAAAACTGTCTTTTCTCATTACCTTCTATCTTTTAATGCTACAGAAATATTAGATTTACTTTTAAACTACCCATCGCAGCTACTGAGCAGAATCTTTTTAAATGAAACAACACAAATTTTGCCAAAAAATATACTGAATCAAAATAGGAGGTTTAAATATGAAACAGAAATGGAAAAAAAACTTGCAGTTATGGGACTGTGTTTCTTCCAAAACAGGAAGTCAGATGAACAAATATAATATGGTCAAACAAAGAGTGATAGTGATGAGGAAGTTGCTAATGAGTTTGTTGTTCCCATACACATATCATTGAGAAAAAGTAAATATTTAATAGACTATCAAATATTTTCTTTACAGTTATTGCTGAAGGTATGGAATTGAAGTAGCTTGCAAACTTCCCAAGTGTGGGTGCTCTTGCAACCAGGCAGCCGCTGAAATTCCAAACTGTAAAACCACAAAAAAAAAAAAAAATGAAGACCAGTTGCAAGTTGTCTCAGAATATCAATGTCTACATCATACTAAAAGTTAATTTAAAGGTGAAAAACCCCCTTAAAAATATAGGCCAGTTTGTAAAAAATAGCAAAACAGTTAACTTGGGCTCCTCGGCCTTCACTTACAATAGCAGTGCTATATGCCTAAGTATAGTATTATGCTTTCTTTATGCAACTTTGCCTTAAGATCAGAAACCGTCTGTAGGGTTAATGACTGTCATAATGGAGGATTAAGGAATAGGAGAAAGCTCAACAAGTCACCAGAGTATATAAGTTTAAACCATAAATAAGTGTAAAGCATAGAAATATACTCAACAAAAAGAAAAGTGATACGTGGGGAGCACCAACATGTTCTAAAAAAAACCTCCCATTTATTTTCAATGTATTGTACAATGTATTCAAACAGTCCAAGACACCCCCTAGGACTGTAATGGAAGATAAGTCAAGAAAAATAGGGTTAGGGTAATTTTTGCTTCTCTCTACTTCCATTATAGACCTACGGAGATGTTTTGGAGAACATGTGCTTAAAGGGGGTTGTTTACCTTTAAATTAACTTTTAATAGGATGTAGAGAGTGAATAGAGGAATTGGTTTTAATTTTTTATAATTTGTCATTTTTGAGTTATTTACCTTTTTATTCAACAGCTCCCCATTTGCAATTTCAGCTGGTTGCTAGGGTCCAAATTAACCTAGAACCCATGCATTGATGTGAATAGGGGACTGAAACATGAATAGAAAGATGAGTGATAAAAAGTAGCAATAACAATACATTTGTAGCTTTACAGAGCATTTGTTTTTAGATGGGGTCAGTGATGGGGTCATTTGAAAGCTGTAAAGTGTCAGAAAAAGAAGGCAAATAATTAAAAAACTAAAAATATTTGAAGACCAGTTAAAAAGTTGCTTAGAATTAGCCGTTCTATAACATACTGTACATACAGGTATGAGATCTGTTATGCAGAATGCTTGGGACCTGGAGTTTTACAGATAATGGATCTTTCTGTATATTCATATCTTAAGTCTACTGAAAAATAATGTAAACATTAAATAAAGCCAATAAGTTGGTTTTGCTTTCAGTAAGAATTCATTATATCTTTGTTTGAATCAAGTACAAGGTACTGTTTTATTATTACAGAGAAAAAGCAAATGTGGATAAAATGGGGTCTATGGGAGATGGTTTCCATAATTCAAAACTTTCTAGATAAAGGGTTTTGAGATAACGGATCCAATATCTGTTTTGTGAATGCATACCACTGTTACCACGTTTACCACAGATTGTATGGAATTGTGTTCTAAAAACCTAAAAATTGTTGAACAATTAATAACAGATAAAAAAAACAAACAAATACAAAAAGTATTGTAGAAGTGATACCTGTATTGGCTAACAATAAAATTACATTGCAAGCTTTCGGAGCACCAAGGCCTCTTCGTCAGGCAAAATACAAATGAAAGCTAGAAAGGCACAGCATATATATTGTTACATCAGTGAAAGGTTCATGGTCAAAAAATTAGGAAGTTACAGATAGATAGAGATCAAATGTAGAGATAATACAATGAATTAGGGCGGGTTGTAAATAGTCCTGAAGTCTGGATTCAGTCAGGTCACATAGTGTGACATGAAACCTTACCTAAATTAAGGCCCTGTCTTAATGTGTTTAATAACTCCATACAGTTGAATTCTAAAACCTTACATTTTTAAAGAGATTTATTAGGGTAGAACTACATGAACGACTTTGGTGCGTTTCTGGCGGATCCGACACGCTGCTCCAAAACACAGGCGTCAAATCCACCGGAAACGCACTGAAGTTGCCCATGTAGTTCTACCCTTATAACCCGAAGCTCAAATCCAAAAATCCACCATCTGAGACCTGTGGAAGTCCTGTTTAAGTCAATGGGAGAGGCACCTATCTCAGTTTGAAGTTTTCATGGTCTGCACTGGGTTTTGCCTGAAAATTAAACTTTTCTGGGGCTTTTGGAAAAAAACATGAAAAACTTGAGCAATTCAGGAAAAAACATGAAAAATTTGAGCATTATATAAAAACCTGTTATCTATAAAGTCCTATTTTTAATGTCTAAATACGTCTTTTTAATTAGACGTAGGGGCCCATTTACTAACAATTGAATTACGTTTTTTTTCCACGAATCTCTAAAAATGTGTGATTTTCTTACTAATACAAAACTGTGCCAGGTAAAAGTTGTCGAGGTCCTATAAAAGTCAATGTGGGACATTCACTAAGATTCGTTATTGCGCCAGCGTCCGCTTTGCCGCGCTTCGCCAGGCGTATTTTCACCAGCGCTACGCAAATTCACTAAAATCCGAAGTTGCGCTCAGGGGAAGCGTAAGGTTGCGAAGTTGCGCTAGCGTTAATTCACCAAGCAAAGCAAAGTTACGCTAGCGATGGTTAATTTGCATACGGCGCCAAATTCAAGTTACAATGGAGGTATATGTAGCAGCACTACACAAGCCTGGAAAACCTTCAAAACAGCAAATAAAATTTTTATTTTGCCCTACACATGTGCCCACTGTATAGTTAAGTTGCCATGAGTTAGGAAATGTAGGGGGGAAGGAGGGTAGCCCCAAAAAATTTTTAGATCTTTTTCAGCCTATCACCCATAAAAAATAAAAAAACGCCAGCGTTTTTTGGGACTTAGAAATTTTTTTAACTTTTTTTGAAGCAATTCCTATCTACTCTATTGCACTTCACCTGGTCTGAGGTGGCGAAGGAAGTCTGGCGTAAAAGGTAGCGTTCTGAAAAATGCGCACTTTAGTGAATTTGTGTAGTTACGTCCATTGCGCAAATTCGCCAGGCGTAAGGGTGCGAAGTAACACTAGCGAATTTACGCCGTTAGTGAATCGGCAAATTAACGAAAATGCGCTACGCTGGCGCATTCACTCTAGCGTTAGGCACTTTGTCGTTTAGTGAATTTGCCCCAATGGGAGCTGCGCTGCTCCTATTGGAGCATTTTAAATCAATTCAGACTTTAAGAAGTTTTCAGATTTTTTTACTTTTTTTAATTTTTTTTTTACACCACTGCTCATCTGTATTATGATATTTCTGTTGGCTGGTATTGTTTGCAAATATATCAGAAATTTCAAAGGCACCTCCTGTTCACTGTTGATTTGTGGCTCAGTGCTGAACATGTACAGATTGTTGTGCTTCCGCTAAACATCTTACAAAGCAAATTGTGTATTGTCTTTCTATACAAAACAGATGTGGATTCCTTTAAATCAGAAGACATTTTATAGATTTACTCGTTGTCAACTTCTGTGTGTTTAGTTTTCTGTAGCACTGCGTAAAAACTTGGCACCACATGTATAAATACTTTAGAAGACAGATAATTATGCACTTCTTTATGTTCAGAACAATTATACATGTTTTCACCGTTACTGGATAGCTGGTATTAATAAAAATGCAGTGTTCTCTATTTATTTCCTTTTCTTTTTCTGTCTTTCTTTTTTTGTTGGTTTTGTTTCCATGACGTTTATCATGTCAGATAAAAGAGTACGGTAACTTTGCCAGAAGGTAATATAATCTTGTTTTATCTGGAAATATGAAAGCTCGCTGACTCTTGCTCATTGCACGGGCCAGATTTTTATAATAAACCAAACATTGAAACTAATATATATCCTATTAATCTATAAAGAGAAACCAGACTATAACCCAACACTACACAAAGTCCCAAGATTAGGATAAATGTAAAGGCATGATGGGTAATATTTCAAATACTTTCCATTGCTGAGGATTCTAATGGCTGCTGAAAAAAGTCTGGATATTAGCGATGAAAGAATTTTAGCAATAAACTTATTTTTAGCCAAGATAATATGCGGTAATGCCTCTCTAGTCAAAGCTAACTCTTCAGTTTACTGTATATGTTCTTCTTTATATGATCTTGGCAGCCTGAAACATTCATTTTTATATAATTACTGAGAAATTGTTTGTGGAGCCCTCTTCTAATAATGAGAATACAATGGATAGTGAGGCATTCCAGCAAGAATGATGCATAAATCTGCACCCCATATAGAACAAAATATAAATTAAGAAAAGGCAGATTAAGCATCAGCAATAAGCCAGAATACTCTGTATGGGCAGCATAATGAAAAATAACTTACTTTTTAGATGTATACCTTTTTATGGGTTGCTAGTTTTTATAGGTTGCTAGTTTAAGAATGTAAGGTTACAGCAGATCCCCCTCTATGGACAGGGGATGCTCTTTTGAGGTGTTATTAGAGCCCTATGAAATATCAGATGCACTTGTAATAAAAAGTGATGGGGGAATTTATTCGTGGCGAATTTCCACATTTCGCCGTCAGCAAAATTGCAGTGAAAATTCATAGGCGAAAGTTTTTTTGGTGACAATTTCGATGCTGACGCCAATATGGACGCTGGCGACAATTAAACACACGCCATTGACTTTAATGCAATTGAACAAAATAGGCGCGCGTCAAATTGATGCAGTCAATGCCTGCAAATTGACGTAGGTGTTAAAATACGCATTTTCTGAATTTTTCGCGATATATTCACAAGTTAAACTGGACAAACTTGCCCAGTAAGACTAAATGTTTTGTAACATGCTTTCTATATTAACAGCCAGTGAAGAAAATAATAGTGGGATGAAAGACAGAGGTTTTAATGTTGTGTTTACTTTAAACAGAAGCTGGAGTTGATTTTCCCACACAGTTATGGTGATTGCATTACAAATGAATATGTGGCTTTGTGATATTTTGGCAGGGATGTGCCATGCTTAAAGCACCTGCCTTGAATTTTACATATGAAGAGCAAGACCACATACTGTAGGAATGGCCTCAGTATGAAAAAGGAGCACTGTAACAACCCAAAAATGTTCTGCACTAACGAGTCTTTGGCAAATCAATCAAAAATATTTATTTAATCACGTTTTGGTCACTTCAATGTGACCTTTCTCAGGGATCTATGTATCCACAAACAAACAGTGAGAAACCACCTCCCCCACCGCAATGAACACAAAATGAGACACAAAACTTGTTAAAGGGATACTGTCATAGGAAAAAAAATGTTTTCAAAATGAATCAGTTAATAGTGCTGCTCCAGTAGAATTCTGCACTGAAATCCATTTCTCAAAAGAGCAAACAGATTTTTTTATATTCAATTTTGAAATCTGACATGAATTCTGCTGGAGTAGCACTATTAACTGATGCGTTTTGAAAAAAACATGTTTTCCGATGACAGGATCCCTTTAAATAAAGTTCAACAAGTAATAAACGTAAAAAAAACCAAGTACATAGAAAAAAATAATGAAGAATTATGCTGCTGTCGAGCAAGAGACATTCTAAATAAAACAAACAACAATGAAATGAAAACATTTAGTAGCACTCTGTTGCCATGGCAACCTGTGTGTGCAGAGATAATACTGCATTTCTTAGACATCTCCATAAGCCCAAACTTGTGTTAAGTACACATACTTGTATTTATGACTGCTATACTGCCCAAACCCCTGCTAACAACACATTTGTGCACGGAGTCAAATTTGTGTGCCAAAGTAGATCCACAAGGAGTTTTATCACATCATATTTCAGAGGTATACGGGAACCAAGCTAAATGTCAGCACAAAACAGAGCAGGTGGATGGGAAACATGTACAGAAGGGGGATTAGCAGACAAGGGCAATCAGACACACTCCACCAGACTGCTTTATTTAGGTTTGTGTGTGTCAAAAGGCTCCCACTTGTGGTAACAATCTGGCTTAAGCAGGGACAATCCTAAACCCTTCTGCCATCCCCCCTTCCCCCCGCGATCATCTTTTCAGCATTGTAGGGGGTCCAGGGAGGGTCCTGTTGCTAGTGTAGAGAGCATGCGTGAACCCAGAGTAAGCCATAGTATGTACACCAAACTGATTAGTCATTACTGGCAGGGTATAAGACTTTATGGAAGTGGAGTTGTATATTCACCTTATGTGCCACAGAGCTCTTTTCCAGTGTAGTTTGTGATAATCTAGTCCAGTTCAGTTGCAGAACTGGACTTCCCTTTCCTGTATCCATAACTGTTCTCATTACTCCACCCGGTGCTAGGCTGCTAATGCATATTAAAATGAACATTAAGCATCACAGGAATGGATGGAATATTACATAGCCCTACATGGAAGCCACCAGTCTATTGGTCAATGGTGCAAGATATTTAAACCATAATGGGACACCTTCACTGAATAACTCGATCTACCAATATAACTTATCCTTCGTATGCTATTGCCCCTGTACTTCATCTCATATATATACTGTACTGTATATGCACAGGGCAGAAAAATAAAGATTAAAGTTATAGAGATACAGAGAAAATTTGAATAATGGACAGAGGTAAGACCCAGAATGCAAGGCATATATATATGACAGAGTGTGTACTACCCGGGTCTGCCAAACTAGTAGCCAGCCTGATTTTCTGACTGGTGTTGAAATGGTAGTCATAATGGTAATTGCAGTTACAAATGGAGGGTTTTAGCCTCAATTGCTTAGATTTGCTGAGGAATATATTACAAAATTACAAAATCAGCCAGCATGAGTGCCATGATATAGGTGTTATACCTCTTATTCATGCAGAAAAGGGAAAATATGGTCAATAGGTCAATATGGGCATCTTAGGTATGACACCCAGACCATGGTACTGGTTGATTTTGTAATTCATAAATATCTTTCTCTCATAGACGAGCTTTGGTGTCTTTCAGGAAACTGGTGCAAGGAATCGCATGTACATTTTAATGGTGCTTTTTTGAGTGCAGTTCCCCGAAAAAGTTGCGGTCCAAACAAACACGTTTTTTGTCACGATTATTATACCCCAAAGCTGTTCCAAGTCCAAATCTGAAAATTCGCAATATAAAAACTGCCAAATTCATGTAAGACTCTTTTTGTTTTAGATATCAAAATACCAGGATAACAAGCTGAGCTTTGGAAATTGATTTCAATGCATACCAACATATCCAACTACAATTAAAACAGGTGTTCCAAATACTTTATAGGTTTTTAGGGTATAATTTTAAGTTCTTAGGCACTATCAAGACTAGTAATCCTGGCTTAGTTCTTACTCCTTCAGAATAAAACTTGGATGGTTTTATAACTCAAAAATACACGTATGAAAGCTGACTATTTGTATTTTGCTCTTCTGACAACCCAGGTTCTCTTCACAGACTTCCTTCCCTAACCACACTATTAGGGGATTGCCCAACAGAATATTCTGTTATTCCTGAAAATGCAGAGTAGCACAGTGGGGTTGGTTGGTGGCATTTTGACACACTTAGAACATGTGCAGTTCACTATGCCTCCTGCCAACCCACTGCGCTGTGTGTCATTATCTTTAACCTTTGGCCATCCTATCCTGTGTGTGTTAGGGTATCAATCAGCCTAAACTTATCACTAGGTCTTGATACCCACCATGAAGGTCAACTGGGGATCCATGGGATATGAATGTAAAAAGAGGGAATAATGTAAATGTCCTCTGGCATAAATAAAAAGAATCTGCTGATCACCCATGCCTTAGCCTCATGTTAACAGTCTTGTAGATGTCACCATACAGTCTACTATTGTGTTGCCAGTTGACATACAACTCCTTGAAATGTATTTATTCAGATTTACTTGTAGACACAGAGTAACCCTAAGAATGTTAAAAAATAATTGTTTATTGTGGCAGATAATTTGGCTCTTAAATGGTTTAAAGAAATTTCTGGAAATGTATTTATTTATGTCAAAAAGACAAACATTAGTTACACTAAAGTCTATTGGAAGCAGATGTATAAGCCACTATCTGATCAAATTGAATCATAATTGTAGGACAAAAAGAACCTGCTGAGATTCGGAGATTTGAGATTTGGAGGCCCGAATTTATCTCAACATTATCTGAAAAAAACTCTGACCTAATCCATATGGGTTTTTTTCTCCATATTTATCAATACACTTTCCTGAAAATGTTATTTAACTCTAGTATAGGTCATGCTGGGCAAAGTGGACATTTCATGCTGGGCAAAGTGGATATTTCAGTTGAATATGTTCAGACTGTTTTGCATTCTGGAAATCAGCGCTCGAATACTGCGGTATCTTTTACAGGATGGCAGGTGGGTAAAGAGATCATGTGCAGGGTGGGTGCTATCCCTGACAATTCTGGTAGCCTTCTGGCCTTTTCCGCTGTCCTCACCACCCGCTGCAGGATCTTGCAATCTGATACAGAGCAGTTTCCATACCAGGTAGTGATGCAGCTGCATAAAATTCTTTCAATAGACCCTCTGTAGAAGATAGTGAGAATGGGTGGTAGAAGGTGGGCTTTTTTCAGCTTTCACAGAAAGTAGAGACGCTGCTGTGCTTTCTTCACTATGGAGCTGGTGAGGGACCAGGAGAGGTTCTCCGCCAGATGTACCCCAAGAAATGTGGTGCTCTTGACAATTTCAACCAGAGAAACGTCAATGTACAGTGGAGAATGATCCCCACGTGTTCTCCTGAAGTCAAAAACTTTATTAGTCTCTCATCTAAGATTTAAAGAACGATGAGTGGAGATGATGGGATTTAACAGGAAAGGCATCATACAACTAGGGGTCTATTTCATCCATGTTGTCATGACCGGCTCCCTAAATTCAGAACAGGTACTAGGCTTCCTGGTTTCGGCTCTGCTTCTGCCTGTAGCATCCGCCTTTCACTTCGGGAGGAGCCCTCCGCTAATTGGATGCTGGCAAGTCTTAATAAGGGAGGAGCCAGGAAAGAGTTCTGAACGAGCAAAGGGGCACAGTTGTTAAAAAGTCTTTGGCCGGAAGGCACAGTACTGGGAATAGACAAAGCATAGTCAGACAGGCTGGGATCAGGGTGGGCAGAGTTCAGACAAAGTCAGACAGGCCGGGATCGGTGCAGGAAGCGTTCAAGGATAGTCAGGCAGGCAAGGGTCACAACCAGAAGAATCAGAATAGTCAGGCTGGCAAGGGTCAAAACCAGAAGAATCAGAATAGTCAGGCTGGCAAGGGTCAAAACCAGAAGAATCAGAATAGTCAGACTGGCAAGGGTCAAAACCAGAAGAATCAGAATAGTCAGGCAGGCAAGGGTCAGGATAATCAGAGTTCAGGAAATTCAAACAGGCAGGCTCAAAACCGAATTAAACAGATATATTAAGCACGCCCAGATACTAACACACGTTTAGACATAACAACGGGCAATGAGCTAGAACTCAAAGCCCCTTTAAGTACCTTTACATTTCACGACACGGCGTGATGACGTCATGACGGCGGCGACGTTGCGTTACTAAATGCGGGAAGTAAGCGCCGCGCGTGCCCTAACACACACTGACGCTGGCACCTGAGGAGGAATCACCATGCGGCAAGCATCCCCGCCGAAGGTGCGGCGGGCGTCCCCACCGGCCCCCTAGACCACCAGGATCTTACACATGCCCTCTACCCAATCATTTTTAGGGTAAGAATGTGTGAAATACGTAGTTACTGTAGGGGAGTTGACACTTGCATGAAATTAAGACTGTTATATCAAGGGAATGTATATAAATATAAAAAGACTCATACAAGTATGGGACCTATTATCCAGAATGCTCAGGACATAGGGTTTTCCAGAAAAGGGATCTTTCCATAATTTGGATCTCCATACCTTAAATCTACTAAAGTACTCTCAAGAAAGAGGACATACTGGTATGCAGGTCATGTCAAGTAGATCATAGTTTTGTGCAGGATATCTTGTAATACACAGCACTGTGTAATAGAAAGAAAACATTACATAAAGTACATGTTCATGGCCCCATAAGACCTAAAGTACAACATATTTTTATCTTCATTTTAAAAGGCAGGTAAGGCAAAAAAAAAAAATACTGCACAGATGGAATAAAAATTTGTAGACGATTCAATAGTTTATAACTGTTATTAGGATTAGTTTGTGTTTGAGTACAGGTATTCATAACACTACTAAAGAACTGAAACGGGACTTTAGAATAGCTCCATTTGTTTATAAAATAACATTAAAACTGCTCTCTTTAAGATTTAAAAAGCTCTAGGAAATGGACTTGCTTAGACAGTAGACTGTAACACCACATTTCGCTGTTTCTTGCCTGCATTCTCTTTCCACAGACTCCTTAAGTCGATAGAGTAACTGTGCTCCAAGGCATTGCCGTTTACCTTGAGGGGAATGAGAAAGAAGCTGTTCGTGCTCATTTCAATGATATCTGGAGCCTTGTGCAGCAAAGTCATTTTTCAGGGCTTTTTGTCTGCTAAATACGCTAATTGCTCACTAGTGGCATAATGTACAATCAATTCATAAATATTAATATTTATCCAGATGTAGAAAAAAATGGAAAGAATGAATCATAAGCCATATTACTATCTCAGATGGCCATTAAGTCAGCACTCACTGATCATTCCTATTTACATGATATTTAATTTTTCCTTTAAAGATTGTCTAAAGAAAGCCCAGTAATATATATTTGTATATACTGTAATGCTTTTCTTGATGTTGTCTTAGGAGAAACTAGTAGTAATACAGTATGGGGTAGATTCTATGCATTTTGCTGTGCCTTATTATATTGTCATTTCTGTAACCAACTTTATTTATCAAATAATTTAAAAAGGACAAATTTTCCAAAAATGGGGCAAAGAACAAAGTGCAGAAAGCAGGCACAAGGTTCCAAACCCTAAATGTGTTTGAATGGTTGATGGGCCCTGATAGATCATCTCAGCTCTGCCTTCATTCAACAGCTGTCATTTTCAGCAAAATCATATTTATAATTAATATCATAATTAAATGTACAGGTATGGAATCTGTTATCCGGAAATATAAAAATGGATTTCCCTTTTCTCTGTATTGTAAAACAAAACCTTGTACTTTATTTAAATTAAGAAATAATTAATCCTTATTGGAGGCAAAGCAACCCTATTGAGTTTGATTAATATTTCAGTGATTTTTTTTTCGGTCGTTTTTTTTTAAGGCATGGAGACCCAAATTACGGAAAGACCCATTATCTGAAAAAACCCCAGGTCCAAAGAATTCTGAATAGCAGGTGCCATAACTGTTTAATTTAGAATTGGGGCTTTCTGTAGAGGTCTTTATAGTTATATGTGCCCGTTGTTTTGTCTACCACCTATATTTAATCAAAACAGCTTCAATAAAATCCAAAAGTTCTACCAAGAGAAATTATATACGCTAAGCCTCTGCTAGACTTGATCCTTTCATCTAATCATAGGTCCAGACGACACTAGTGAGCTCACATGTATTTTTTCACCCTCTATCCCAAAGTAAAAAAAGCAAAATATGAATAATCCTCATATATTTTATTTTTATTCATTAAATTGTAATCCCCTCCCCTATAAAATATAGATTACAAACGTATGTCTGCACTTTTTTTTTTTTACACAGCTCTTAGTTCTGCAGGAGCAGTTCCTGTACTGAGCAATAGGGATGTAGAGAACTGCCGATTTGGTGTTCGCGAACGCCGTTCGCGAACACCGGCAAAAAATGCGAACGTTCGCGAACTTCGAACACCCGCTAAAATCGTTCGATTCGAACGTTCGAAGGATTTTTCATTCGAATCGAACGTTCGAAGGATTTTAATCGTTCGATCAAAGGATTTTCATTCGAATCGAACGTTCGAAGGATTTTAATCGTTCGAACGAATGGAAATCGTTCGAACGAATGGAAATCGTTCGAAAGAATGGAAATCGTTCGATTTTAGCGGTCGAATGGTCGAACGATTTGTATTCGAATCGAACGCGAACTCAAAATGCGAACGTTCCCAAACGTTCGCGAACATTAGGCGGACGCGAACGGTCGAAGTTCGCGCGAACAAGTTCGCCGGCGAACAATTCGCTACATCCCTACTGAGCAACATGGATTATGATTAATTTCAGTCTAGCTTTTAAACAGAGTTTTATGCCAGTATTATTCATGATTACCGATTTTTATCCAGAGAAGAAAAATTAACCTTCTTTCCTTATCTCTGTAGGTACTCAACCACCTGCATAAAAAGTTAAGAAACATGTCAAAGAAATCAGAGGCTTCAAAGAAAAAGGTAATTATATCTTTTTGATTTACCTGCAGAAAACAACATTTCATTATTATTTAAAGGAAATATTATACCTTTCATGCTTGACAGGCTATGGAGGAAAATGTAAAAAACTGTAGACCCTTCAACTGTGTTTTTTTCTCTACCTCTCCCAGTGTTCTGTATGTACAGTCTGACCATTCATGTCTTTACGCTGATCTTTTAATGCATAAAATATTACATTTAAATCTGAGCCTTATCATATTGTAATAAACTAGAACATTTCCAAGCACATTTCACTCTCCTACTGTTTTTTAAATAGTAGCTTCTGAGGGATTGTAATGTGATGGTCTGTGCCCTCCTGGGATACTTGGCTGAATAGCCCACCACTGTCACAATACAAGGGAATGTGTGATACCATTTTAAGTTGTGATTAACCTGGAGGTTTCATTGAGCTCAAGATCATTTTATTGTCAATCACCATCACAGTTCCATATTGATTCTTGCCACCTGTACTCTCTCACAACACACTCACAATGCAATTAGTATTCCCAGCCTCCTTCCATGCTAGACTAGTCTATCTTCCTCTGGGTCCCTAATTGGGCGAGGTGCCGCTGGAACACTGCTCCCTCTCTACTTCCTCATTGGAGCTTCAGCTGCTTGACTGTCTATTCTACCACTAACTCTCACCACCTTCAACGAGCTCCCATAACTCTATCCTACTTGTACTGTCTAACTTAATTAATCCTATCAACTACATCTCTGAAGTGGTCTACCAAAGGCTTCCTGGCATCATGTAATATCCCCTTTCATATCAGCCAAAGAGGAAGTGGTACAGGTTTAAGCAGAAAATGTGGCTTGATAAGAGGAAGAATTAAAAAAAATACAATTTTCCAGTTTTCTTCTAATTCTTCTAATACTTGAAGACATGAATATATATATATATATATATATATATATATATATATATATATATATATATATATATATATATATATATATATATATATATATATATATATAATATGTGTTTATGGCAAAATACTGGAATTTCAATAACGCTGCATAAAAAATGGGAAAAAAAAACTTGAATGCAGTAAAATCACATTCTACTTATCATTTTCAGTCGGCCTGACAGATTTTGAATTAACCTCAAAAACGCAAAAAATAGCTTTCATTTTGTTAATATACCCCTTCTAAATAAAATGGCCAGCTTTTAGGTGCAGAATTGTTGCATTCACTTTTTTTTTTAACTTGGCTGCAAAAACCCCCAGAATATTGATAAATTACTGTTTTGGTATGTTGCAGTTGTAGTTACAGAGGTATTTTATCAAACCTTACTCCATCACATCAACAAACACACTAGTGTGTAAAGCGTTTAAGGTAAATAACTTATACTATACTGTTAGCATGCACTGGTAAAACTGGTGTGTTTTCTTCAGAAATACTACTATAGTTTATATAAACAAGCTGCTGTGTAGTAATGGGGGAAGCCCTTCAAGATGGAAAAATTAGAAAAGGCACAGGTTACATAGCAGAAAACAAAGTCTTGTCCGACACAATGGTGTTGTATCTGTTATCTGCTATGTAACCTGTGTCTTTTCTCCATTTTTCCAGCTTGAATGGCTGCCCTCATGGCAACATAGCAGCTTATTTATATAAACTATAGTAGTGTTTTGAAGCAAACACACCAGTAAATTATATTTTCATTATTTTGATACAATTTTAGTTTTCAGTGTTACTGTTCCTTTAAGTGCTACTACAGTGTGAACAACTCCAACTTGACCATTCTTTCTTCATAACTGAAACTTTTCATACCATTGCCCTCGAAACCGCTATAAGGGACGCACTTGCGCCCCTTAGGTTAGGTAAAGTAAATGATGGCTAGAGGCTCACTCTTCTGTTGTTGTCGTGGTGCAGAATCACAGTTGGGTATCAGCCTGCATATTCAATGATATTATATCAATGCTAAGGAAATTAACACTATACTTAATACCCACTATTAAACACATGTTTTATTACTCTTTTGGGTTGGTAATCTAAATAATATAGGTCATGTTTTAGGCTTGTTGTTACACTACATTTCCTGTATAATTTTTGGTGTTGGGATAGTACAATATATTTGTATCCTTTTTCCTCTGAGTGTCTTTAGGGTTTTTAACATGGATGGTGCTGTAAAAGACGAGTTGGATTGTAAGTGCTAAATATTCCTGCTATGTTCAATATAAAGCTTATTTATGACGGATTGGAAAAAAAACGGCATTGAAACAATCCCACCATTACAACGCCAATAACGAGCATTCATAAAGCTAAGCAGTGGTTTTATGTGAATGATAAACTGAGTATAAAATTCTGACATAAAAAGACATGATAACTAGAATAGAGCTGTGGAAAAACACCCGTTAAATGATGTTGCTCTGTACATACTCTACCAATTTTTACAAAACAAAATCTTTGACAAGCCGTGGATGAGGTGCTGTGAAATGGAGTAGTTTTAGGTAATATTCTGGCATAAAAAAGACATGCCTTTTTAAATATGCCAATTAGCATATTTTACATTTAAGGACATTACCATTTGCTACAAAATATTCTCTAGGTCTCTGCATATGCAGGTGCCCCAGCATGGCCTCCCACATCGGAAGCTCCCTTCAAATGTCAAAGGCGCAACACTCAATAGGGTGCAATTCTTTGTTGTTTCCCCCATTCTGGTGTGGCCTCTGTTAGCTTGCACCTCTGCTGGGAGAAACACATTTTATATGATAAATTCCCTTTTCTTTGGCTGTTGGCTTATGAGCATGCTCAGTTCTTCTCAGCTCAGATTACTAAACACACTAACAGCCAGTTAAGAGATAGCATTGCTGGTTCCCATAGAAAACTCTGCTCTAACTGTCTGATCCTATTTTTTCACCTAACCATCTCTCCTGAGCTCAGCTTAACCATTAAAGTGCTGAACCCCAGCAGAACTTTTTATCATAGTATGTTGTGCCTGTGTAACCTGCATTCTGCATTGCATGAACTTTACAGCATACATGTCCTGTTTGCACATGTCAATGTTACTGATGATGTGTCAGAGGGAAAATGGCTGCCGGATGAAAGCTGCTATTTGTTTTAGGAAAATGTGATGGTGCTGTCAAATGGAGAGGGTATATGCTGTACAGGTATAGAATCTGTTATCCGGAAGCCTGTTATCCAGAAAGCTCTGAATTATGGGAAGGCCATCTCCCATATACTTAATTGTATCCAATAAATCCACATTTTTAAAAATAATTTGCTTTTTTTTCTGCAAAAATAAAACAGTACCTTGTACTTGATCCGAACTAAGACACAATTTATCCTCATCAGAAGCAAAACCAGCCTATTGGGTTTATTTAATGTTTACATGATTTTGTACTAAACTTAAGGTATGAAGATCCAAATTATAGAAAGATCAATTATCCGGAAACCTCCATTTCCTGAGCATTCTGGATAAGGTCCCATACTTGTACAAATGAAGTGGCTTGGGTGGAGAAGATATTCCCAACTTATATACATGGTAGAAAAATGTAGGCTTTACGGGGCACATTTACTAAGGGTCCAAGTAAATTTTCGAATTAAAAAACTTTGGATTTTGATACGATATTCTCCCCCCCAACCATTCAAAATATTTGGAAGACAGACAACTGGAACCTTAATACAGTAAGTATGAATAAATGTGTCATAGAACCAACATGTGTTGTATGACAGAAACATATTCAAATGGATCACATCAAGGAAATAATTTTTTCAGGAGCTAGTTTCAATTCTTAAGACTAACTATTTTTTTGGTCAATACAATAAAGAGTAAATACAGTACCCCCTACCCACATATGCTGTAAATATAAACTTTTCACCAATTTACTTGCTTTAAAAAAATATGACCTGCTTCAGAAATGAAGGCTGTGTTCTGTTTTCCCCTCTGACCTGCCGGCTGTTCGTAACGATGTTCTGATGGCTGCTGGCAGTGCTGCTTAGAGGGAATTTTAAGATCCTGCTTCACTGCCTGAAAGTATGAAAACTGCAGCTGTCTGTTTCTCATCAAAGCTTCTGTCTGTAGCAAAGCCAAACAAAAGCAGTTTTTGTACTTTTGGGCAGAGGAGCAGGAGACAAAACTTCCTTCCAAGTAGCACGGCCAGTGGTTGTCAGAACATTGTGAATGTCTGTGAGGTCAGAGGGGGAATCAGGACAAAGTTTAGCCTTTGCTTTTGAAACTTTTTGAAATTTTTAAAGCAAGAAGTTTTGTGAAGAACCTGCAAATCAATTTGTGTTTTTGACTTTACAACTCCTTTAACCTTTTTTTGCTCAGCAAATCATAAATCGAAAGGAGTGACACCTAAGTACCGGTGTGGCAGTACCTTAAAGAGATACTGAAAAAATACTGAAAAACTGAAACTGATACTGAAAAAAACTACTGTTCAAAATACATTTAAGGGGTTATTTACTAAAACTCAAATTTAATAATAATAATAATAATAATAATAATAATATCTCATATTTTTATTAAACCAAGCTCGACCAATCTCCCATCTTATCTTATTTATCAATAAAATAATTCGAAAAAGTCGGGCCGGGAAAAGACTTGATAAAATCAAGCGAGAACTAAAATCATACGAATCTTGCGGATTTGACAACCGAATCACACATTTTTTTTTCGGTTTATTGCCCGGAAACCCAAACTTTTTGTATTATTGGACGAAACTCATCACAGATCACGATAATTTCAAATTGTAAAAGGGAAATTAACTTCAACATGATCTCGGCAGGTTTGAGATGGTGGATTTTCTGATTCAGACTTTTAGCAGCTTCGGGTAATAATAAATTTCGAAAACTTCTTCTAAAAAAAATGTTTGTCTAATACCTCGATTTTTTTCTTGCTTTACTACTGATCAATAAACTTCAACAGTGACTCATAGCAGTAAAAAGGTTATCTTGCTCTATCAACTTTGCCTGACAAATTTAAGTTCAGAATTACAGTATGTTTCACCATTTCCTTTTTGTGCATCATTGAGCAAGGTGATAGCTGTAATTAATCTTCTGGTTATTTGTTTTTTATTATCAGTAGTAAGCTAGCAATCTGTCTTAATAGCAGTCATGCTGACAGTTTGAGGCATCCTGCCAAACAAAATGACAAGTAAGAAATGTTTTTCATTGGGATTGCCCCTTCTAGCAGGTTGGTAATGATCCCTGATACATTATCCACATATTAATAATAAATGCAGACATGTGCTAGTGTGGTTACTGAACATGCCTAGTAATGTAAAGTGACAGCACTTAAAGAGAAACTATACCCCTGAACATTGCAGTCCTGTATAAAAAAACATTTGAAACAGCTCATGTGTAAAACATTGTAACAGTTCTTAAATGTATCTACTTTGTTTCTACCATCCCATCAATGTGCCCATATTTAGGTTGTTATTTATCAAAGGTCGGGTTTGTGAGGCTTTATACCTCGAATAAACTCACAACTCAAACGTTTTATAATTTATGAAAAATCTCGAATGGAAAAAGCTCAAATCAGTGCAATTGGACTGCAAAATTCGATTACTTGGATTGATTGAGTTTTCAGCTACAAAAACTCAATTGATCGAAATTTAGAGCGAAAAAACCCAGAAAAAACCCAGACATCATAAAGGCTACAATCATCTTCAAATGGTTCAAGGGTAGTGATGGGCGAATTTATTTGCGCGATTCGCCGCCAGCGAATAAATTCGTGAAACGCCTGCGAAAATTCGCGTCAAAAACGGGCGCCGGCATCAAAAAAACGGGCGCCGGCGTCAAAAACAAGACGCCGGCGCCGTTTCGCGCAAATTCGCCCATCACTATTCAAGGGACTGCTGCCATTGACTTTTACATGACCGTGACAGGTTTTAGCTGGAGTATTTTCAGATTCTAGCTATTTCCAGGGGTATGCTAAATCTAAAAAAAAAATTAAAAACCTGAAAAATTCGAGTTTTTACTGAAAACTACCCTTGAAAACTCAAATTTCTTTTGGAAAAAATCTTACTCTACCTTTAATAAATAACTAAAATAGAAGATGGCATGCACTCACAGATCTCACAAACAGGCTTGTAAAAGAACTGAGAACTTTATTTTTGGCCACAAAGTAAATGAATACATAAAAACAACTCAACCTTTAATAAATAATCAAAATAGAAGATGGCAGGCACTCACAGATCTCACAAACAGGCTTGTAAAAGAACTGAGAACTTTATTTTAGGCCACAAAGTCAATTAATACATAGCCTTACTCATTTCATGCCTTTACGTACTTAGGGGCAGATTTACTAAGCTCGAGTGAATAGTTAGAATCCAAAAATATTCGAATTTCAAAGTAATTTTTTGGGTACTTCGACCATCGAATTGGTCAAATTCGATCGAAATCGAAAGATTCTAACCATTCGAAGTAAAAATCATTCGACCATTCGATAATCGAAGTACTGTCTCTTTAAAAAATCCTTTGACTCAATACTTCGCCAAAATAAAAGCTACCGAATGTTAGCCTATGGGGGGCATTGGAGATAGCCGAAACTCCTGCGAAAATTTGCGGTAAAAATTTGCCAACGTCAAAAACGAGCGCCGTTTCGCGAATTTCGTGCAAAATTCGCAAATTTTTCGGCAAAGCAAAACGGCGCAAATTCGCCCATCACTAGACGGGGAAAGTGCACACCTATAAACAGAGACTGCTGGAGGCTGAAGCCAGCACAGTAACGTCACGGGCTAAAATCAGGCATGAGAGTTTTATAGTGTTTTTTTTTTAAATAAAATATGTGATAAATTTGAATTTTAGTAAAAAACCCCCAAGACACAGAGGGGAAAATTCAGGATACCATTAATGGTCCCCACTCAATCACACCTATGTCACAGTCTCAAAGGAAAAATAATTTAAAACAATGTAAATTCAATGAAAGGAAGATTCAGGGAAATCCTAAAACGCAGTATTAATATTAACCAATATTAGGTCATATTTGCTGGTCATGCTTTCAATCAGGACCGATAAAACCCTACATCTTGTGCCACCGTATTATTGGCCTAAGGGAAAATGCTATACCTGAGCAACAAAGTCCTCATCCTAGCACTCTTATTTAGACCCCACATTAATATCTACTACAAAGTCGTGGGATATTATTAAAAAAATATATTCAATTAATTAATTAAATCGTAGGGGCTACAATTAATTTATTAAATACCTGGTAAAAAGATGAGTTAAGGCGACACAATTTTGTAATACATTTTATTATAAAGTTGGGTTGCCTTCAAATATCTCCCTGAGGATTTCAAAAAATAAATTCAATTGTAGCACCTTTACAATTTCCTTCATGAAAGTTCTCATTTAAAGGGTAAAGAAAAGACATCCACATCTATTTTTCTCTTAGTAACAAACGTGAAAATATTATATATCAAATAAGGTGTAAAGGGGAGGTGACCATAAAATTCATAAGACTTTTTGTGCAAAATGTGAAATGAAAACATTCCTTCTGTTTAAACTTTAAGGGGCACATTTACTTAGCTCGAGTGAAGGAATAGAATAAAAAATACTTAGAATTTCGAAGTATTTTTTTGGCTACTTCGACCATCGAATTGGCTACTTCAACCTTCGACTACGACTTTGAATCGAACGATTCAAACTAAAAATCGTTCGACTATTCGACCATTCGATAGTCGAAGTACTGTCTCTTTAAAAAATCTTCGACCACCTACTTTGCCACCTAAAACCTACCGAGCATCAATGTTAGCCTATGGGGAAGGCTTTCTAGCCAATTTCTGATCGAAGGAAAATCGTTCGATCGATGGATTAAAATCCTTCGAATCTTTCGATGAAGGATTTAATCATTCGATTATTCCTTCGACAGTTCGATCGAACAAATAGCGCTAAATATCGAAGCCGAATATCGAAGTCGAACGATTTAACTTCGACGGTCGAATATCGAGGGTTAATTAACCCTCGATATTCGACCCTAAGTAAATGTGCCCCTACATGTTGCAAATTGCAATGTATATAATTTGCCAACTATATCAGTCATTTCTGGTCTTGCGAGTCCTACACACACTTATATTTGATTCATTTATAATTATAACATTTCACTGTGAATTTATTTAGGGGCTGCACTTTTCTTTTCCAAGGTTAAAACTTGCAGATGGTTTTACTTGACTCCACAGAATAGAATATCTGGCGTAAGAGGATACCAAAGAGAATAGTTGCCATGAGTTGGGTATATCTCTGCTATATAATAGGACAGAATATAAATTTTATACAATAGGATCAGCCTCATCAGTATGTAGAATGTAATCAGTACTTAGCTAAAGGGAATGTAAGAACTCTTGTCCCACTGCCTAATTTTTGGTGGTGTATGGAAGATACGCCGTTACAATTTGCCAGACTTTCTTGGAAATCTTTGATACCATTCTTTTATTAACTGTATTTCCCAGATATGTGAGTATCTACCTTTATACAGTGCTGACTGCAACAAAAAAAAAAATCATCATTTTAAATTTCCTTTGGGTTACCATTGTAATATAATTTGCATCTGCCCACAAGGTAGAAGGTTCGCTCCAAATGTTTTTACCCACGAGGACATTTCAATGGCGTTTCTAGAATTACAAAAAAATAATTTTATTCTATACTTTCTCTTTGTGGTAGCTGAGCGATATCCAGTTTTCTTTCACAATATTGACAGTTATTGTACTTTATAAAACCTTATAATCCACATAGGGTTTTCATATTCGAGTCATGTCTGGTTTCTAGGAAACTTGGTTGTAAGATCTGTTTGTCCTTGGTATCCATTATACTACAGGAGTTTATTCAACAAGAACATAATTTCTCGTTCATGTTTAGAATATGGACTTTTTTTGCCATACGTTGACCTTGTAGGCATTGTTTGCCCAGTTTTTTTGGTCGCAGCCACTGAAGCACAGTTGCCAGAAAAAATATGCCATATAAATGCTGAAAATAGTAATTTTTTGCCATATACGTTGAGTCAACGTATGGCAAAAAATGACTATTTTCAGCATTTATATGGCATATTTTTTCTGGCCTCTGTGCTTCAGTGGCTGCGGCCAAAAAAACTGGGCAAACAATGCCTACAAGGTCAACGTCGTTGACCTTGTAGGCATTGTTTGCCCAGTTTTTTTGGCCGCAGCCACTGAAGCACAGAGGCCAGAAAAAATATGCCATATAAATGCTGAAAATAGTCATTTTTTTGGTCGCAGCCACTGAAGCACAGTTGCCAGAAAAATTATGCCATATAAATGCTGAAAATATAAATTTTTTTGGTTGCAGCCACTGAAGCACAGAGGCCAGAAAAATTATGCCATATAAATGCTGAAAATATAAATTTTTTTGGTTGCAGCCACTGAAGCACAGAGGCCAGAAAAATTATGCCATATAAATGCTGAAAATATGCATTTTTTTGGTTGCAGCCACTGAAGCACAGAGGCCAGAAAAATTATGCCATATAAATGCTGAAAATATAAATTTATTTGGTCGCAGCCACTGAAGCACAGTTGCCAGAAAAATTATGCCATATAAATGCTGAAAATATAAATTTTTTTGGTTGCAGCCACTGAAGCACAGAGGCCAGAAAAATTATGCCATATAAATGCTGAAAATATAAATTTTTTTGGTTGCAGCCACTGAAGCACAGAGGCCAGAAAAATTATGCCATATAAATGCTGAAAATATGCATTTTTTTGGTTGCAGCCACTGAAGCACAGAGGCCAGAAAAATTATGCCATATAAATGCAGAAAATATGCATTTTTTTGGACGCAGCCACTGAAGCACAGTTGCCAGAAAAAATATGCCATATAAATGCTGAAAATAGTCATTTTTTGCCATACGTTGACCTTGTAGACATTGTTTGCCCAGTTTTTTTGGTTGCAGCCACTGAAGCACAGAGGCCAGAAAAAATTAAACCAGTAGGGTTTGCACCCTAGTTTGTAACGGTGGCGGAGGGAGGAGGAGGACGCTAAAGGACAGCTGTGTGTGGAGTCATGAGGCTTGAAGAGAAGGACAGCTGCATAGAAGTCAGAACAAGTCTTCCGGCGTGCAGTAACCCTCCGAGATCCACCCCTCATTCATTTTAATAAAGGTCAGGTAATCGACACTTTTGTGACCTAGGCGAGTTCTCTTCTCAGTTACAATCCCTCCTGCTGCACTGAAGGTCCTTTCTGAGAGCACACTTGAGGCTGGGCAAGACAAGAGGTTCATGGCAAATTGTGACAGCTCTGGCCACAGATCAAGCCTGCACACCCAGTAGTCCAGGGGTTCATCGCTCCTCAGAGTGTCGATATCTGCAGTTAATGCCAGGTAGTCCGCTACCTGCCGGTCGAGGCGTTCTTTGAGGGTGGATCCAGAAGGGTTGTGGCGCTGCCTTGGACAGAAAAACATTTGCATGTCTGACGTTACAGACTGGCCAAAGGGCTTTGTCCTTGCAGGTGTGCTCGTGGCAGGATTACTGGCACCTCTGCCCCTGGAATGTTGATGAGTTCCTGAAGTGACATCACCCTTAAAAGCATTGTACAACATGTTTTGCAGGCTGGTTTGTAAATGCCGCATCTTTTCGGACTTGTGGTATGTTGGTAACATTTCTGACACTTTATGCTTGTACCGAGGGTCTAGTAGCGTTGCGACCGAGTACAGGTCCTTCTCCTTAAGCCTCTTGATACGGGGGTCCTTCAACAGGCATGACAGCATGAAAGACCCCATTCTCACAAGGTTGGATGCAGAGCTATCCATCTCCGCTTCCTCATTATCAAGGACTGCATCATCCACGGTCTCCTCCCCCCAGCCACGTACAAGACCAGGGGTCCCCAAAAGGTCACCACTAGCCCCCTGGGAAGCCTGCTCCTGTTGGTCCTCCTCCTCCTCCTCCACAAAGCCACCTTCCTCCTCTGACTCCACTTCTGGCACCTCTCCCTGCGTTGCAGCAGGTGCCTGGGTTCGTTCTGGTGATTCCGACCAGAAATCGCGCGCTTCCAGCTCCTCGTCACACTGGTCTACAGCCTCATCTGTCACTCGTCGCACGGCACGCTCCAGGAAGAAAGCGAAGGGTATTAGGTCGCTGATGGTGCCTTCGGTGCGACTGACCATATTTGTCACCTCTTCAAAAGGTCGCATGAGCCTGCAGGCATCGCGCATAAGCACCCAGTAACGGGGGAAAAAAAATCCCCAGCTCTGCAGATCCAGTCCTACCACCCAGTTCAAAAAGGTACTCGTTGACGGCCCTTTGTTGTTGCAGCAGACGTTCCAACATAAGGAGCGTTGAATTCCAGCGAGTCTGGCTGTCAGAAATCAAACGCCTGACTGGCATGTTGTAGCGCTGCTGAATGTCAGCAAGGCGTGCCATGGCTGTGTAGGAACGTCTGAAATGGGCCGACACCTTTCTGGACTGGGTGAGAACGTCCTGGAATCCTGGGTACTTGGAGACAAAACGTTGGACTATTAAATTTAACACATGTGCCATGCAGGGCACATGTGTTAAATTGCCCAGTCTCAACGCTGCCAACAGATTGCTTCCATTGTCACACACCACTTTTCCGATCTGCAGTTGGTGTGGGGTCAGCCACCGATCGGCCTGTGACTGCAGAGATGACAGGAGTACAGATCCGGTATGGTTTTTGCTTTCCAGGCACGTCATCCCCAAGACAGCGTGACAACGGCGTACCTGGCACGTCGAATAGCCTAGGGGGAGCTGGGGGTGCACAGGTGTGGAGGAGGAGAAGGAGGACCCAGCAGCAGAGTAAGAAGAAGAAGAGGAAGAAGACGAGGTAGAGAGCGATGGAGGAGTAGAGGTGGTGGCAGAACCACGTGCAATCCGTGGCGGTGACACCAACTCCACTGTTGTTGTTGAGCTACCCATTCCCTGCTTCCCAGCCATTACCAAGTTCACCCAGTGGGCAGTGTAGGTGACATACCTGCCCTGACCATGCTTGGAGGACCATGCGTCAGTAGTCATATGGACCTTTGGCCCAACACTAAGTGACAGAGATGCGGTAACTTGGCTCTGCACATGTTGGTACAGGTGTGGTATTCCCTTTTTAGAAAAAAAATTGCGGCTGGGTACCTTCCACTGCGGTGTCACAATTGCTACAAATTTGCGAAAGGCCTCAGAGTCCACCAGCTGGTATGGTAAAAGCTGGCGGGCTAAGAGTGCAGACAAGCCAGCTGTCAGACGCCGGGCAAGGGGGTGACAGTCAGACATTGGCTTCTTACGCTCAAACATGGCCTTCACAGAAACTTGGCTGGTGGCAGATGACTGGGAATGGGAACAGGTGGTCAAGGTGGAAGGCGGAGTGGAGGGTGGTTCAGACGGGTCAAGGAGAGCAGAGGTAGAGCAGTAAGATGCTGGACCAGAAGGAGTGTGGCTTTTAGTTTGCCTGTTGCCTTTGAGGTGTTGCTCCCAAAGTGCTTTGTGCTTGCCGCTCATGTGCCTTCGCATAGAAGTTGTACCTATGTGGCTGTTGGGCTTACCAAGGCTCAGTTTCTGACTGCACTCATTGCAAATTACAATGCTTTTGTCAGAGGCACACACATTAAAAAAATCCCACACTGCTGACTTTTTGGAAGTGTGCGATCTGGCGGTAACAGTAGAAGTTGGCGGCATTGGCGGCAATGGCGGGTGCGTTGGCCGGCTGAACACAGGTGCCGATACATGTTGTTGCCCTACTGATCCCTGCGGGCTGTCCTCCCTGCTTCTTCTAAGTCTTATTCTCCTACTGCCTCTCTGACTCTCCGTCTCTCCATCTGAACTACCCTCCTCTTGCTCTCTTCTACTAGGCACCCACAAAACATCAATCTCCTCATCATCATTCTCCTCAGATGCATCAATTTCTTCTGACACATCACAGAAGGAAGCAGCAGCGGGGACCTCCTCCTCATCACTCATTATGTCCATCTCTATCGTGTTCTCTGCCAGAATTAAATCTGGTGTAACGTCCTCATCTCCTTCATCTTCTTCTGGCAATAATGGTTGCGCATTACTCAGTTCAAGAAACTCATGGGAAAATAACTCCTCTGACTCCAGTGAAGAAGGGGCACCGGTGGTGGAGGAAGTGTTACGTGGGGTGGCCATAGCAGTGGAGGATGAGGAGGATGTTGTGGTAAAGTTAGAAACGGTAGAGGATGGGGTGTGCTGTGTAAGCCAGTCAACTACCTCTTCAGCATTTTGGGAGTTCAGGGTCATTGGCTTTTTAAAACTGGGCAATTTGCTAGGGCCACAGGATTGCATAGCAGCACGGCCCCTAGCACGGCCTCTGCGTGGCGGCCTGCCTTTGCCTGGCATTATTTTTAAAAAAACAACAACAACAAAAACTCAGTTGGTTTTTCTGGAAACGATAATACACACAGCTAGATGGCAGTTTGAAGAAAACAGTGTGCAAATAATGCCTACAAGATCAACGTATACACTACTACAGCGGTGGATACGGATTACGTAAAATATATGAATGCTGCTTGAAAAAAAGTAACTCAAGTGGTTTTTCTAGAGACGATAATATTATCAATATTTAGACAAAATGTGAACAAGCTCACACAGCTAGATGGCGGTTTGAAGAAAACACTGTGCAAATAATGCCTACAAGGTCAACGTATACACTACTACAGCGGTGGATACGGATTACGTAAAATATATGAATGCTGCTTGAAAAAAAGTAACTCAAGTGGTTTTTCTAGAGACGATAATATTATCAATATTTAGACAAAATGTGAACAAGCTCACACAGCTAGATGGCGGTTTGAAGAAAACACTGTGCAAATAATGCCTACAAGTTCAACGTATACACTACTACAGCGGTGGATACGGATTACGTAAAATATATGAATGCTGCTTGAAAAAAGTCACTCCGGTGTTTTTTCTGGAGACGGTAATATTATGGATATTTAGACAGAATGTGAACAAGGTCACACAGCTAGATGGCAGTTGGTTGAATAACACACTGGGGCAAAAATGCCTACAGGGCAAATAATGCCTAAAAGGTCAATTTATACACTAATACAGCGATGGATACGGATTACGTAAAATATATTATGGCTGCTTGAAAAAAGTCACTCCGGTGTTTTTTCTGGAGACGGTAATATTATGGATATTTAGACAGAATGTGAACAAGGTCACACAGCTAGATGGCAGTTGGTTGAATAACACACTGGGCAAAAAATGCCTACAGGGCAAATAATGCCTAAAAGGTCAATTTATACACTAATACAGCGATGGATACGGATTACGTAAAATATATTATGGCTGCTTGAAAAAAGTCACTCCGGTGTTTTTTCTGGAGACGGTAATATTATGGATATTTAGACAGAATGTGAACAAGGTCACACAGCTAGATGGCAGTTGGTTGAATAACACACTGGGCAAAAAATGCCTACAGGGCAAATAATGCCTAAAAGGTCAATTTATACACTAATACAGCGATGGATACGGATTACGTAAAATATATTATGGCTGCTTGAAAAAAGTCACTCCGGTGTTTTTTCTGGAAGACGGTAATATTATGGATATTTAGACAGAATGTGAACAAGGTCACACAGCTAGATGGCAATTGGTTGAATAACACACTGGGCAAAAAATGCCTACAGGGCAAATAATGCCTAAAAGGTCAATTTATACACTAATACAGCGATGGATACGGATTACGTAAAATATATTATGGCTGCTTGAAAAAAGTCACTCCGGTGTTTTTTCTGGAGACGGTAACATTATGGATATTTAGACAGAATGTGAACAAGGTCACACAGCTAGATGGCAGTTGGTTGAATAACACACTGGGCAAAAAATGCCTACAGGGCAAATAATGCCTAAAAGGTCAATTTATACACTACTACAGCGATGGATACGGATTACGTAAAATATATTATGGCTGCTTGAAAAAAGTCACTCCGGTGTTTTTTCTGGAGACGGTAATATTATGGATATTTAGACAGAATGTGAACAAGGTCACACAGCTAGATGGCAGTTGGTTGAATAACACACTGGGCAAAAAATGCCTACAGGGCAAATAATGCCTAAAAGGTCAATTTATACACTAATACAGCGATGGATACGGATTACGTAAAATATATTATGGCTGCTTGAAAAAAGTCACTCCGGTGTTTTTTCTGGAGACGGTAATATTATGGATATTTAGACAGAATGTGAACAAGGTCACACAGCTAGATGGCAGTTGGTTGAATAACACACTGGGCAAAAAATGCCTACAGGGCAAATAATGCCTAAAAGGTCAATTTATACACTAATACAGCGATGGATACGGATTACGTAAAATATATTATGGCTGCTTGAAAAAAGTCACTCCGGTGTTTTTTCTGGAGACGGTAATATTATGGATATTTAGACAGAATGTGAACAAGGTCACACAGCTAGATGGCAGTTGGTTGAATAACACACTGGGCAAAAAATGCCTACAGGGCAAATAATGCCTAAAAGGTCAATTTATACACTAATACAGCGATGGATACGGATTACGTAAAATATATTATGGCTGCTTGAAAAAAGTCACTCCGGTGTTTTTTCTGGAGACGGTAATATTATGGATATTTAGACAGAATGTGAACAAGGTCACACAGCTAGATGGCAGTTGGTTGAATAACACACTGGGCAAAAAATGCCTACAGGGCAAATAATGCCTAAAAGGTCAATTTATACACTAATACAGCGATGGATACGGATTACGTAAAATATATTATGGCTGCTTGAAAAAAGTCACTCCGGTGTTTTTTCTGGAGACGGTAATATTATGGATATTTAGACAGAATGTGAACAAGGTCACACAGCTAGATGGCAGTTGGTTGAATAACACACTGGGCAAAAAATGCCTACAGGGCAAATAATGCCTAAAAGGTCAACTTATACACTACTACAGCGATGGATACGGATTACGTAAAATATATTATGGCTGCTTGAAAAAAGTCACTCCGGTGTTTTTTCTGGAGACGGTAATATTATGGATATTTAGACAGAATGTGAACAAGGTCACACAGCTAGATGGCAGTTGGTTGAATAACACACTGGGCAAAAAATGCCTACAGGGCAAATAATGCCTAAAAGGTCAACTTATACACTACTACAGCGATGGATACGGATTACGTAAAATATATTATGGCTGCTTGAAAAAAGTCACTCCGGTGTTTTTTCTGGAGACGGTAATATTATGGATATTTAGACAGAATGTGAACAAGGTCACACAGCTAGATGGCAGTTGGTTGAATAACACACTGGGCAAAAAATGCCTACAGGGCAAATAATGCCTAAAAGGTCAACTTATACACTACTACAGCGGTAGTAAAATAAAAAAAAGTAAAATAAAAAAAAAATGAATATTAAAAAAAAAAATTAAAGTTGGTGCTGCTGAACTACTAGGAGCAGCAGATTAGCACACCAGTCCCACTCCCCAACACTGCTAGACTAATAGCACTGGGCTCTTATAGTAGTAGTAGTAGTAGTAGTAAAACAACAAAAAAATAAATAAAAGCAGTCCTTACAAGGACTACTGTTATTGCAGCAGTCAGCAGATGAGATCAGAAGCAGGACAGCTGCCCACTGCAGCTACATACAGAGCACTGCAGTAGAAGGTAGATTACTAGCCAGCAAAGCTACCTAAGCTTAAATGTCCCTCAAACCCCTGCAGACTTCTGTCCCTCCAATAACAGAGCAGTATCAAAACGATTACTAGCCAGCAAACTTTCAACTGTCCCTGAAATCACTAACAGGCAGCAGCTCTCTCCCTACACTATCTCTTCAGCACACACAGGCAGAGTGAAAAAACGCTGCAGGGCTTCGGTTTTTATAGGGAAGGGGAGTGGTCCAGGGGAGAGCTTCCTGATTGGCTGCCATGTACCTGCTGGTCTGGGGTGAGAGGGCAAAAAAAAGCGCCAACAATGGCGAACCCAAAATGGCGAACGTCGCGCGACGTTCGCGAACTTCCGGCGAGCGCGAACACCCGATGTTCGCGCGAACAAGTTCGCCGGCGAACAGTTTGCGCCATCTCTACTCTCCAGTTTGCATTTTCAGTAATTTGGTTAGGGTCGCTTCCAGAACTTGGACTGTAACACTGATTGGTTAGTAGGGATGTAGCGAACGTCGGAAAAAAAGTTCGCGAACATATTCGCAAACTTGCGTCAAAAATTCGAACAGTTCGCGAACGTCGCGAACCCCATAGACTTCAATGGGAAGGCGAATTTTAAAAGCTAGAAAAGACATTTCTGGCCAGAAAAATGATTTTAAAGTTGTTTAAAGGGTGCAACGACCTGGACAGTGCCATGCCAGAGGGGGATCAAGGGCAAAAATGTTTCTAAAAAATCCATTGTTGACACAGCGCTGCGTTTTGTGCTGTAAAGGGCAGAAATCACACTACATTTCTAAACCTGTGTAATAAAATGCTTTAAAACGTCCGGCGTCTACATGCCAATCAAGTCGTGTAAAGGTTACAGCCTGTTCACACGCAAAGACGAAACGCGGTGCTTACTGCAAACGCAAAAAGACGCAAAGAGCTTTAATGAATGATACCGTCAAGTGAGCAAATAATAGTTTTTAATTACTAGTTGCTTCTCACCTCCAGGATGTTCGTCCTGTTGGTGGCAATATTTCTGTAGTGGTGTGTTTAGCAGTCACCGTGCTTGTGCGCACGTGCACGGTCAGGCAGAGGTAATTCAATGTACAGTGAAGTGAACAAAAAAACACTGATTCTGCAGTGTGGGCCCAGTTTTGGTCTACTTTATTGATCACCTGCGGTGACCATAAAAGATGCGATTTTGCCACTGTTGCAGAACCCTGAAAAATTAGGCATGTGTACTTTCCTGAAAAATTATGTTTTTTTTGTCGCAGCCACTGAACCAGAAGTCCAGAAACAATATGCCATATAAATGCTGAAAATATTAATTTTTTTTTGTGGCAGCCACTGCAGCACAGAGGCCAGAAAAAATATGCCATGTAAATGCAAACAATATTAATTTTTTTTTGTCGCAGCCACTGCAGCACAGAGGCCAGAAAAAATATGCCATGTAAATGCAAACAATATTAATTTTTTTTGTCGCAGCCACTGCAGCACAGAGGCCAGAAAAAATATGCCATATAAATGCAAACAATATTAAATTTTTTTTGTCGCAGCCACTGCAGCACAGAGGCCAGAAAAAATATGCCATATAAATGCAAACAATATTAATATGCCATATAAATGCTGAAAATATTCATTTTTTTGTCACAGCCACTGAAGCACAGAGGCCAGAAAAAATATGCCATATAAATGCTGAAAATATTCTGTTTTTTTTGGTCGCAGCCACTGAAGCACAGAGGCCAGAAAAAATATGCCATATAAATGCTGAAAATATTCATTTATTTTTGTCGCAGCCACTGAAGCACAGAGGCCGAAACAATATGCCATATGAATGCTGAAAATATTCATTTTTTTGTCACAGCCACTGAAGCACAGAGGCCAGAAAAAATATGCCATATAAATGCTGAAAATATTCTGTTTTTTTTGGTCGCAGCCACTGAAGCACAGAGGCCAGAAAAAATATGCCATATAAATGCTGAAAATATTCATTTATTTTTGTCGCAGCCACTGAAGCACAGAGGCCGAAACAATATGCCATATGAATGCTGAAAATATTCATTTTTTTGTCACAGCCACTGAAGCACAGAGGCCAGAAAAAATATGCCATATAAATGCTGAAAATATTCTGTTTTTTTTGGTCGCAGCCACTGAAGCACAGAGGCCAGAAAAAATATGCCATATAAATGCTGAAAATATTCATTTATTTTTGTCGCAGCCACTGAAGCACAGAGGCCGAAACAATATGCCATATGAATGCTGAAAATATTCATTTTTTTGTCACAGCCACTGAAGCACAGAGGCCAGAAAAAATATGCCATATAAATGCTGAAAATATTCTGTTTTTTTTGGTCGCAGCCACTGAAGCACAGAGGCCAGAAAAAATATGCCATATAAATGCTGAAAATATTCATTTATTTTTGTCGCAGCCACTGAAGCACAGAGGCCGAAACAATATGCCATATAAATGCTGAAAATATTCATTTTTTTGTCACAGCCACTGAAGCACAGAGGCCAGAAAAAATATGCCATATAAATGCTGAAAATATTCTGTTTTTTTTGGTCGCAGCCACTGAAGCACAGAGGCCAGAAAAACTCAGGATTTACCTGGATTCAAATTAAACCAGTAGGGTTTGCACCCTAGTTTGTAACGGTGGTGGAGGGAGGAGGACGCTAAAGGACAGCTGTATGTGGAGTCATGAGGCGTGCAGAGAAGGACAGCTGCATGGGGAGTCAAAATCAGAAACTCAGAACAAGTCTTCCGGCGTGCAGTAACCCTCCGAGATCCACCCCTCATTCATTTTAATAAAGGTCAGGTAATCCACACTTTTGTGACCTAGGCGAGTTCTCTTCTCAGTTACAATCCCTCCTGCTGCACTGAAGGTCCTTTCTGAGAGGACACTTGAGGCGGGGCAAGACAAGAGGTTCATGGCAAATTGTGACAGCTCTGGCCACAGATCAAGCCTGCGCACCCAGTAGTCCAGGGGTTCATCGCTCCTCAGAGTGTCGATATCTGCAGTTAATGCCAGGTAGTCCGCTACCTGCCGGTCGAGGCGTTCTTTGAGGGTGGATCCAGAAGGGTTCTGCCGCTGCCTTGGACAAAAAAACATTTGCATGTCTGACGTTACAGAGTGGCCAAAGTGCTTTGTCCTTGCATGTGCACTCGTGGCAGGATTACTGGCACCTCTGCCCCTGGAATGTTGATGAGTTCCTGAAGTGACATCACCCTTAAAAGCATTGTACAACATGTTTTGCAGGCTGGTTTGTAAATGCAGCATCCTTTCAGACTTGTGGTATGTTGGTAACATTTCTGCCACTTTATGCTTGTACCGAGGGTCTAGTAGAGTCGCGACCCAGTACAGGTCCTTCTCCTTAAGCCTCTTGATACGGGGGTCCTTCAACAGGCATGACAGCATGAAAGACCCCATTCTCACAAGGTTGGATGCAGAGGTATCCATCTCTGCTTCCTCGTTATCAAGGACTGCATCATCCACGGTCTCCTCCCCCCAGCCACGTACAAGACCAGGGGTCCCCAAAAGGTCACCACTAGCCCCCTGGGAAGCCTGCTCCTGTTGGTCCTCCTCCTCCACAAAGCCACCTTCCTCCTCTGACTCCACTTCTGACACCTCTCCCTGCGTTGCAGCAGGTGCCTGGGTTCGTTCTGGTGATTCCGACCAGAAATCGTGCGCTTCCTGCTCCTCGTCACGCTGGTCTACAGCCTCATCTGTCACTCGTCGCACGGCACGCTCCAGGAAGAAAGCAAAGGGTATTAGGTCGCTGATGGTGCCTTCGGTGCGACTGACCATATTTGTAACCTCTTCAAAAGGGCGCATGAGCCTGCAGGCATCGCGCATAAGCACCCAGTAACGGGGGAAAAAAATCCCCAGCTCTGCAGATCCAGTCCTACCACCCAGTTCAAACAGGTATTCGTTGACGGCTCTTTGTTGTTGCAGCAGACGTTCCAACATGAGGAGCGTTGAATTCCAGCGAGTCTGGCTGTCGCAAATCCAACGCCTGACTGGCATGTTGTACCGCTGCTGAATGTCAGCAAGGCGTGCCATGGCTGTATAGGAACGTCTGAAATGGGCCGACACCTTCCTGGACTGCCTGAGAACGTCCTGGAATCCTGGGTACTTTGAGACAAAACGTTGTACTATTAAATTCAGAACATGTGCCATGCAGGGCACATGTGTTAAATTGCCCAGTCTCAGTGCTGCCAACAGATTGCTTCCATTGTCACACACCACTTTTCCGATCTTCAGTTGGTGTGGGGTCAGCCACCGATCGGCCTGTGACTGCAGAGATGACAGGAGTACAGATCCGGTATGGTTTTTGCTTTCCAGGCACGTCATCCCCAAGATAGCATGACAACGGCGTACCTGGCACGTCGAATAGCCTAGGGGGAGCTGGGGGTGCACAGGTGTGGAGGAGGAGGACCCAGCAGCAGAGGACGAAGAAGAGGAAGAAGAGGAGGTAGAGAGCGAAGGAGGAGTAGAGGTGGTGGCAGAACCGCGTGCAATCCGTGGCGGTGACACCAACTCCACTGTCGTTGTTGAGCCACACATTTCCTGCTTCCCAGCCATGACCAAGTTCACCCAGTGGGCAGTGTAGGTGACATACCTGCCCTGACCATGCTTGGAGGACCATGCGTCAGTAGTCATATGGACCTTTGGCCCAACACTAAGTGACAGAGATGCGGTGACTTGGCTCTGCACATGGTGGTACAGGTGTGGTATTCCCTTTTTTGAAAAAAAATTGCGGCTGGGTACCTTCCACTGCGGTGTCCCAATTGCTACAAATTTGCGGAAGGCCTCAGAGTCCACCAGCTGGTATGGTAAAAGCTGGCGGGCTAAGAGTGCAGACAAGCCAGCTGTCAGACGCCGGGCAAGGGGGTGACTCGCAGACATTGGCTTCTTACGCTCAAACATGGCCCTCACAGAAACTTGGCTGGGGGCAGATGACTGGGAATGGGAACTGGTGGTCAAGGTGGAAGGCGGAGTGGAGGGTGGTTCAGACGGGTCAAGGACAGCAGAGGTAGAGCAGTAAGATGCTGGACCAGAAGGAGGGTGGCTTTTAGTTTGCCTGTTGCCTTTGAGGTGTTGCTCCCAAAGTGCTTTGTGCTTGCCGTTCATGTGCCTTCGCATAGAAGTTGTACCTATGTGGCTGTTGGGCTTCCCAAGACTCTGTTTCTGACTGCACTCATTGCAAATTACAACGCTTTTGTCAGAGGCACACACATTAAAAAAATCCCACACTGCTGACCTTTTTGAAGCTGGCAATCTGGCGGTAACAGTAGAAGTTGGCGGCGTTGGCGGCAATGGCGGGTGCGTTGGCCGGCTGACCACAGGTGCCGATACATGTTGTTGCCCTACTGTTCCCTGCGAGCTGTCCTCCCTGCTTCTTCTAAGTCTTATTCTCCTCCTGCCTCTCTGACTCTCCGTCTCTCCATCTGAACTATCCTCCTCTTGCTCTCTTCTACTGGGCACCCACAAAACATCAATCTCCTCATCATCATTCTCCTCAGATGCATCAATTTCTTCTAACAGCTCACAGAAGGAAGCAGCAGCGGGGACCTCCTCGTCATCACTCATTATGTCCATCTCTGTTGTGTTCTCTGCCAGAATTAAATCTGGTGTAACGTCCTCATCTCCTTCATCTTCTTCTGCCAATAATGGTTGCGCATCACTCAGTTCAAGAAACTCATGTGAAAATAACTCCTCTGACTCCAGTGAAGAAGGGGCGCCGGTGGTGGAGGAAGTGTTACGTGGGGTGGCCATAGCAGTGGAGGATGAGGATGTTGTGGTAAAGTTAGAAACGGTAGAGGATGGGGTGTGCTGTGTAAGCCAGTCAACTACCTCTTCAGCATTTTGGGAGTTCAGGGTCATTGCCTTTTTAAAACTGGGCAATTTCCTAGGGCCACAGGATAGCATAGCAGCACGGCCCCTAGTGCCTCTGCGTGGTGGCCTGCCTTTGCCTGGCATTATTTTTAAAACAAAAACAACAACAACTCAGGTGGTGTTTCTGGAGACGGTATTAATATTGATATTTAGACAGAATGTGAAAAAGCTCACACAGCTAAGTGGCAGTGGTTTGAAAATGAAGAACACACTGGGCAAATAATGCCTGCAAGCTCAACGTATACACTACAGCAGTGGTGGATACGGAATATATTATTGCTGCTTGAAAAACGTCACTCAGGTGGTGTTTCTGGAGACGGTATTATTATTGATATTTAGACAGAATGTGAACAAGCTCACACAGCTAGATGGCAGTGGTTTGAAAATGAAGAACACACTGGGCAAATAATGCCTACAAGGTCAACGTATACACTACAGCAGTGGTGGATACGGAATATATTATTGCTGCTTGAAAAACGTCACTCAGGTGGTGTTTCTGGAGACGGTATTATTATTGATATTTAGACAGAATGTGAAAAAGCTTACACAGCTAAGTGGCAGTGGTTTGAAAATGAAGAACACACTGGGCAAATAATGCCTGCAAGGTCAACGTATACACTACAGCAGTGGTGGATACGGAATATATTATTGCTGCTTGAAAAACGTCACTCAGGTGGTGTTTCTGGAGACGGTATTATTATTGATATTTAGACAGAATGTGAAAAAGCTCACACAGCTAAGTGGCAGTGGTTTGAAAATGAAGAACACACTGGGCAAATAATGCCTGCAAGGTCAACGTATACACTACAGCAGTGGTGGATACGGAATATATTATTGCTGCTTGAAAAACGTCACTCAGGTGGTGTTTCTGGAGACGGTATTATTATTGATATTTAGACAGAATGTGAAAAAGCTCACACAGCTAAGTGGCAGTGGTTTGAAAATGAAGAACACACTGGGCAAATAATGCCTGCAAGGTCAACGTATAAACTACAGCAGTGGTGGATACGGAATATATTATTGCTGCTTGAAAAACGTCACTCAGGTGGTGTTTCTGGAGACGGTATTATTATTGATATTTAGACAGAATGTGAAAAAGCTCACACAGCTAAGTGGCAGTGGTTTGAAAATGAAGAACACACTGGGCAAATAATGCCTGCAAGGTCAACGTATACACTACAGCAGTGGTGGATACGGAATATATTATTGCTGCTTGAAAAACGTCACTCAGGTGGTGTTTCTGGAGACGGTATTATTATTGATATTTAGACAGAATGTGAACAAGCTCACACAGCTAGATGGCAGTGGTTTGAAAATGAAGAACACACTGGGCAAATAATGCCTACAAGGTCAACGTATACACTACAGCAGTGGTGGATACGGAATATATTATTGCTGCTTGAAAAACGTCACTCAGGTGGTGTTTCTGGAGACGGTATTATTATTGATATTTAGACAGAATGTGAAAAAGCTCACACAGCTAAGTGGCAGTGGTTTGAAAATGAAGAACACACTGGGCAAATAATGCCTTCAAGGTCAACGTATACACTACAGCAGTGGTGGATACGGAATATATTATTGCTGCTTGAAAAACGTCACTCAGGTGGTGTTTCTGGAGACGGTATTATTATTGATATTTAGACAGAATGTGAACAAGCTCACACAGCTAGATGGCCACTGGGCAAATAATGCCTGCAAGTGCACTACTATTGGTGCACTACTATGAAGAACAGCAAACAGCACTGGACACCTTAAAGAACAGTAAGATAAGTAAAATAAAAAAAAAATTATATGTATATTAAAAAACATTTCTCGGGTTGGTGCTGCTGAACTACTAGGAGCAGCACAGTAGCACACCAGTCCCACTCCCCAACACTGCTAGACTAATAGCACTTGGCTGTTAAAGTAGCAAAGTAAAACAACAAAAAAGAAAATAAAAGCAGTCCTTACAAGGACTATTGGGTTATTACAGCAGTCAGCAGATGAGATCAGAAGAGATCAGTGCCCACAGCAGGCAGCTACATACAGAGCACTGCAGTAGAAGGTAGATTACTAGCCAGCAAAGCTACCCTAAAATGTCCCTCAAATCCCTGCAGACTTCTGTCCCTCCAATACAGAGCAGTATCAAGTAGATTACTAGCCAGCAAACTTACTATCAACTGTCCCTCAAAGAAATCAGTGAAATCAGTAACAGCTCTCTCCCTACACTAGCTCTTGCAAGCACACACAGGCAGAATGAAAAAACGCTGCAGGGCTTCAGTTTATATATGGAAGGGGAGTGGTCCAGGGGGTGTGGGGTGGTCCAGGAGGGAGAGCTTCCTGATTGGCTGCCATGTATCTGCTGGTCTGGGGTGAGAGGTCAAAAAAAAGCGCCAGGTAAGGCGAACCCAAAATGGCGAACGTCGCGCGACGTTCGCGAACATTCGGCGAGCGCGAACAGCCGATGTTCACGCGAACAAGTTCGTCTGCGAACAGTCCGCGACATCCCTATTGGTTAGTGCTCTGAGAGTGACATGAAACTCAAATATGAAATATTTGATTTTATTTCATATACATTTATTTGTTAAAAATTTCATATTTGTTTGTGTGAGAATTGCTTCAGTGCACATGTCATTTAGAAATACTCCAATCTTTTAGGCAGAAGAAATCTGTTTAGGATTAAATTACCAAAAACTGATCTCTATATTAGGCATGTTGAGACCTCTCCCTCCCTCTCCATCTCCTTTTATCGTGAACTTGCCGGTAAAGTCTCCTAACCCTACCTTCTTGATATATTTGTGTATATCTATCTATCTATCTATCTATCATCTATCTATCTATCTATCTATATATAGTGAATGTGGCCCTGTTCCTAATTTTTAACTTTCTTATTACATTTAAGCTTGTTCCTCTTTCTGGCGATAGTGTTTTTTTTATATTCTCTCTATTCTCTGTCCAGTGGCAATTTTTTTCTATTTTTCCAAATCTCCTAATATTAAATGATATTGCCTTTCAGATTGTTTAAGATGCCATATTATCAATCTTATACTTGTGGTCTAAAATGATGAAACATAATTTCAGATGAAGTCTGTTTCATAATCTGATTCCATACTTAAGGAAATATATTTTATACTCTAAAGCCTTCAGTGTGTATGGAAGCATGTCTACACATTAAAGTTAACAGTATTGATAAATAAATTCTCATTGGAAAGACAGAAATGACGTGAACATTCTGTTTATTTCTAGATACTATAAGTATCCTTATCTGATTTCTATGATCCTTAAATAGCACTGGCATAACCTAATGCACGTACATCCACATGTGATTTATTGGAAACCAAGGACACTTAAAGAGATCTTACTACCTAGTTTCCTAGAAACCAAATGTGAATTGGATCTAAATGCTCTAGGAGGAGTAAAAGGTTTTATTAAGTGTAATAAGTGCGAAGTGGCAAAAACAAGGAGAAAAGGCTAAAAGAATCCATGTTACTTGAAAAAAGTATACAAGTACATTAAGAAATATTGTAAGGTCTTGTATATACATGGTAGCAACATATAGATAGGACAACACAAGATCAATTTCAGACATGGGTTGTTCATTGAGGGTGGCAGTGACACCTTTGTTATTTTAAAAAAAGAAACAAGATGGATTCACAATTAGATGGATTAAAGTTTTGTGTAATTATTTATTTACAGTATTTATTTACAGTATTTTATGATTATGACCATATCCTGACATTTACCATTCAGAGTGGCTTTGTCTATGTGGGGGCTGTATATTCTGGATCAGGCCTATGAATCATTAAGAAGTACAGATGATGACCTTTATGACTTATTATACTGTATATGGCATAGGCTTAACTACATTTAATTATGTATTGTAGAAATGTAATTACCAGTCTATCATTTGGAGCTCATTGTCATTACTGGGAAAACTTACACTCGTTATTTATTCATTATTGATTCATTTCATTTGTCATTCACATTTCACCTATTTCCACGACCTTGTCTTATTGTTATATTTCTTTTTTTAATTATATAGGCTATTTATTTTATTAATTTTGGAAGCACGCTGTAATTTTACATTATACTTCCTCGGCATGGAGGTGTAGCACAATAATAGTGTACAGTCCCTATTTATCTTCGGTATATGGGTGAAAGCCATAAAGGGAACTAACACAGCATGATTTGTTTATTGATATCAATAAATTAGGTCCAAAATCTTTAGTCATAATGTAGGATGGAACTGCAGATAATGAGAGTGAATGATAGGAGATCTCATCATTTTAATATACACCCCTATGTAGGCACAAAAGTGACTTTATAGGGTTTATTTATCAAAGTCCGAATTTATTTTAATATTTTCTGGAAAAAAATTCCGACCAAATCCGCACAGGTTTTATGGGCATATTTATTAATATACCTTCACCAAAATTTTTTTTGCGGGTAAAAAAAATGAAAAATTGAGAAAAAAGCAGATTTTCACGTTTTTTTCATTCAATTTTCACGTTTTTTTGGGATTTTTCACCTGCAAACTCTGAAAACTTCGGGGTATTGCCAAAAACCCAGCGCACATCAAAAACTCATTGGGACTTCTCAGACAGGTCTGAGATGCCGGATTTTCTGATTCTGACTTTTCCATCCTCGGGGTTTAATAAATTCTGAAAAATTAGTGATTTTTTAAAAGTCCGATTTTATATTAAAAAAATCGCACATTTATCGTGATTTTTGCATTCGGAGTTTAGTAACGTGTAAGTAGCCACTGGCCTTTATACTCCTTTGCTGATGCCCCTTGGATCGAGCAGTGCCTGTGCTAGGCGGTGCTTGATCCAAGACAGATGGGCAGGGGAAGACATGAAAGTGTCTCCCACCCCCTAACTTGAGCGTCAATCAGATTCGCAAGTTTGGGAGTATGAGATGGTGCACCCTGCGTTGGGGCCCTGTCCTAACCTTATGCTTAAAGGCAGTTCTGCTCCTTGAAATTAAGAGAGGGCGCAGAGTGGGGAGCAGAGCACAGCTTACTCCAGGGTGCAAGTTCTTCCAAAGTGAGTACTAAGGGGTGGTCACTAGCGATATTGTATTTTTTAGAACTATTTTCTGCTATATGTGTATCAAAGGTGGGAGCTTTATCTTTGTAATGTTAGTTCACCAGCCTGAACGTGGAGAGATTTCTCTTGGCAAAAATTTGTTCCTGTGCTCTTAATAAAATGCAGAATATTCAATGGAAGATTTTTTACCTGGAGAAGAAATGTGACTGTTCACCATTATGAAGTTAATTCTCAGACACTTGGGGGCAGCTTTATCAAGGGTCGAATTAATGTTCGAACTCCCATCATTTAGAAATTCGAATAAAAAAAGACCAACCGTAATTTATTAAAAAAAATCAACGTTTTTTTTGCGGGTGAATAGGCTGTATTCAATCTTTGGAATCGAAGTAAGATTAAATTTGAATTTGATTCAACGTATTTTCAAAAAAAACCTTTGATTTCTCAAAGTCCACCAATTGACTCCATATAGGTTCTATGAGGTCCCCCATAGGCTAAAACAACAATTTGTTAGGTTTTAGATGGTGAATGGTCGAAGTTTTAAAGAGCCAGTACATGATAAATTTTAATATTAGAATTTTCAAATTTTTTCCAAATTCAAATCGAATTTGGAATATTTCCTAGTCGAAGTATACAAAAATAACTTGAAATTCGAATTTTTTTACTTCGAATTTTCAATTTGACCCTTGATAAATCTGCCCCTTGGTGTATTCTCCTTTTAGTAAATTGATGGTGTT
Source organism: Xenopus laevis (assembly GCF_017654675.1). Classification (NCBI taxonomy): domain Eukaryota; kingdom Metazoa; phylum Chordata; class Amphibia; order Anura; family Pipidae; genus Xenopus; species Xenopus laevis. The sequence goes on along the minus strand of NC_054381.1, from coordinate 104,316,614 downwards.
AAAGGGAATCTTGATTTTTAGTGAAATATGCCCTCAAATGAGAATTATTCTTAAAGTATAGTATGACAACAACGGACAATTACAGAAATGTGTACTGTCTGTGAGGCACAAATAAATGACTTTTTATTTTTGGAGCAACAACATTTTACAGAGCACTTTACAGAGATTGTTCATCTCATCTGTCCATGCCCAAACGAAGCTTATAATCTAATTACATGTTTAATATGCAATGCACATGCATTTGTTTGTGACTCGTTAGGTGGCACTTACTTAACATACTATTAAATTGTGAATAAAGCAACTGCTTAAAATTCATTTCATTTGCGGCACTAGATAAATTATTTTAAAAAAAATAATTCTAGTCTAATAAACTCCTGGAACATTGCCCATGGTTTCATTAGACTAGAACATTTCTTATTAAGCTTTACAATAGATATGCTATCATCTTCAAATGGAGAGCCTCAGGATCAATGGAGTATGTGTGGCCTCACTAGTAAGCCAATTTTTATATTTTTTGTGGCCCCTAGAGCATACTGTAGGTTGCCAAACTGCAGTGGATAGCAGGAAACAAGCCTGAAGACCATTTAGTTTGTAATTAGAGATTAATGCATTTTGTAAACCAGTTACCCTTTATTAAAAAATAAGCTGTGTGGTATAGTCACATTAAATATTAGTCAATGTCATGTAACATTTGATAGTAGATGACACTGAACATAATCAGTAGAGATACATTTTTGTTTTAGCACAGGAAGGTACAGGTAGTACTCAAGCTAAGGTGTAAATATTTTTTGGAAACTGCTTGGTATATTGTAAATTTTCTAGACTGTTTAACCTCCTCCCCTCTTGTGTTGTAGGAAGTTTATGTTTTGCTGTTTTTGGATGATTTTTTTTGTAATAAATTAGGTAGACTCCATTATACCAAGTAGAAAATGCTTCAGGTTTTGTAATGCATTTTAATAAATCTGTATAAGACACCAAGGGGCCAATTCACCAAGCTCGAGTGAAGGATTCGAAGTAAAAAAACTTCGAATTTCGAGTGGTTTTTTGTGCTCCTCGACTATCGAATTGGCGTAAATCCGCCTGAGTAGAATGATTCAGATAGATTGAGTGCAAAAACGCTGCGACTATTCGCCATTCGATAGTCGAAGTACTGGATCGAGCGCAAAAACGCTGTGACTATTCGCCCATTCGATAGTCGAAGTACTGTCTCTTTTAAAAATACTGCCTACTTCGCCACCTAAAACCTACAGAATTGCTTTAAAAGCCTATGGAAAGTCCCATAGCCTTATTTTCCAAGTTTTTGATTGAATAAAAAGGCATTTGATCGAATGAAAATCCTTCGAGCGAATATTCGATTGAGCGTCTATTCGCCTGGCGAATATTTGCCAATTCGACTATTCCCCAGTGCGTAAATTCGCCCGAATTGCCTATTCGATTCTATTCCCCAGTCGAATTTCGAGGGATTTAACCCCTCGAAATTCGACCCTTGATGAATTTGCCCCAAGTAGTGGTTTTCAGTGTAACACTTAAGCACGCTGATATCATGTTCAAAGTGTGCCCCTCTCTGTCTTTTTTCTATTCCAGACAGAGGTATGATAAGATGCAGTACACCCCACATATATATGAGCTGGTTTACAGCCTTTAGCATAGAGGTCTCTGTAAGTGCAATCAATGCTTTCTCTTTGCACAAATGATTATATGTTTGTGACTTGGCACTTGGGGGGTTATTTATCAAAGTCCGGATTTAGCTCAATATTTTCTGCTACAAACTCCGATCAAATCCACTCGGGTTTTTTACACTTATTTATTATTATATTTTCCTGGAAATTTGCTTGGCGGGAAAAAAGTCTGGTTTTCACATTTTTTTTCTGGGTTTTTCATCCGATTTTCACTATTTTCATTATTTTTCCGGAATTTTCATGATGAAAACTTTGGAGTATTGCACGAAATCCAGCACACATGAAAAAATCATTGGGACTTCTCCCATTGACCTATATGCAACTTCGACAGGTCTGAGAGACTTTTCCATCCTCTGTGTTTAATAAATTTGGGGTTTAATAAATTCCGAAAAATCTGTGATTTTTTTTAAAAGTCCGATTTTATAAAAAGAAATCACACATTATTTGTGTTTTTTGCATTTGAAGTTTAGTAAATAACCCCCTTGGTGTAATCTTTTGTAATTTGTACTGTACAGTAGGTCAGATCTTTCAGTTATAGCCTTTTTCCGATTCATGTATTGAAGCCACTAGCCAGGTTGGAAGTTAAATTTACTTCCCTAGCTATATTGTTGTGCGTTTATTTTAAGTTATTTACATAAATGAAATTTAAAAATATGAATTACCATAGCAACCAAGGAACAGTTTTGAAAGCAAATCAAAAGATTAGAGAGCCTGAAAAAAATTATTCAATTGTTTTTGTTACCAAGGTCAACTGGGTCTGCTGGGTTTTTATTTGGAGGGGTTGAACCTGATTAAACTATGTAACCCCTAACAACCAGAAAGCATTTTCAGTTACTTGGTTAAAGGAGCAGAATAGGAAGGCAAAAAAATGTAGAAAACCAGACATAAATAAGGAAGATCATATCAAAAATTGCTTAGAATTGGTCCATCTATAGCAGGGGTCCCCAACCTTTTTTGGACTGGGGACCAGTGCGGGGTCGGTGTGGGGTCTGGGTTGGCGGGGGCGGGGTTGTCGGGGGTCAGCAGCAAGTTTGGATTTGGGATGTGCCTCGTTTTTGTGCACTGGGCTTGGCGGCCCAGTGCAGGAGTGTCGGTGGCCCGCTTCTGGGCCGTGGCCCAGCGTTTGGGGACCCTTATCTAAAGCATACTATACACAGTTTGCCCCATAATGTAGCATCTGTACCTTAATGCAGCATATTTACCATAAAGTCTACTGGTTCTTTAACTCTGTCTGTATAGAATAAAATGGAGTGGGGTTCATATACCCAGGTCAGAATCGCAAAAGCTGTGCCTCTTAGAGCTGTTGCAGAGAAGCAGTTCTACCGCATGTCTGGCTGCATTCTGTACTTCACATGAGATAAAAATTCTCCCAAGAGGTGCAGAGTGCAGTGTTTGTAGGCTCAGGCAAGCTCTAGCTGAATGACATGCCAGTTAGGGAACGAGAAGTGAACTTGTGGAGCTAGTACCTTTAATTAATTAGCAGCAAACTTTGACACATACCTTTAACGAATGGGGTTTTAGGCTCAACTAATTGCAGAGAAATTAACAGGACCACAACTGTGATATGAAATGTAAATGACCCCCAATGTGTTTTTCTTTTTTTCTTGAATTACTTTGTACTGTTAAAAACATAATTCATGTTGATTAGTCTACTACAACTATTGACTATGTTAGTCTCAATATTCTTCATGTAGACAGTGCAATCTAATCTTAAATAAGATTTGGCCAGCAAGGTCATTGCATCCCACTGGACATATACACTGATACTTTAAACAGACTCATTGTGGTAATGCAGTCTTTACATCCTACAGTATGTCCAGCTATGGGGATATGTACCTCAATCATTTGTAATGGCTTTGTTTTGCCATTTTGAATTATCCTCTATCTGACCCCAGCATTATAGTATAATTCACTTTCTTTGGTTATATCAGAAGTAATGCCATCAGGTTATATAAGCCATAAATGAATAATGGATAAAAAAAGTCTAACAAATTAAATGTGCTAAGATACTTGCAAACATTCATAAACTGTGCAAACTTTCAGAAATCTCAGAGAGACTAAACAACGGTCAAGGAGGTTCTAAGGACGCACTTGAGAATTAAAGCCGATTTTTGTTTTCTTTTAGTCTGGAGAACTTAGCAGCCCTCTTACAAGTCACAGTACAGTGTGTAAGCCATAAATAAAAGGTTACAATAACAATCATGATAACCATGTGTTTCATCAGCATCTAATACTCTTCTAAGACAGTTTGATAGAATGAGGTTGCTTGTACAGAATTGTTTTACCTCTATAGTACATATAGTTGATAAAGTATGTTACTTCTGCATTTGTACTCTCCTGTTTAATTTTTTAACCAAAAACACTGCTTTGTAGATCAGATTTTGATGCCTTTTCTATGATTTTTTCATGCATTTTCATGGAGTTCTGTATGGCTTTGGTATGATAGTATATATACATATTTTGTCATTTTAGTGTAGCTATTCAATAAACATGACAGCTACTCCTCTTATTGTGTGTCACAGTGGACCCTCTTTTAAAGGTCGTGCTCTTCTAGACATTTTTTTCTTTTACTTTAGCATTATAAATAGCATTTCTAAACTTTCTATACCACAAGGCACAAATGGTCACAACTTAAATGTATCAATATTTTCCTACAAAAAAGTCAATTTGCCTTTTTATTCTCTTCTTTTATTTAGAACACCTGCTAGTGGCATGCCTTCTGTTCTTACCTAATAGGAGAACCTCAAGCGTCTTATCTGGGTCACTGATCTCTGGCTTCACTCCTAACCTAAGGGCAGAAATAGACGAGAAGATTCTGGAAGATTTAGTTGCCCGGCGACAAATCGCCTCTTCTTCGGGTGACTAATTTCCCGAACTGTCTCCCCGCCGGAATCTAAATCGCCAGCAGATGGCACTTGGAGGGCTTCCTTTTCTGAAGTTGCCCAAAGTTGCCTCATGAGGAAACTTCTGGCGACTTCGGAAATCAAATCAATCCAAATGCCATCCCGCTGGCAATTTCGATTCTAGCCAGCTGGGAGGCAGTTTGGGGACATTAGTCGCCAGAAGAAGAGGCGATGTATGCCCAGTATCCCAGTATCCATATAAACTCACATCATCCTTTTTGAACATTTTTCACTATCCTATTTTCATGATCTCTTAAACAAATTGAAACCAACAACACATTTATTCAAAATTTCTCAAGTTTGTTGATTCATTTTTGGCTATTTCTTTTTTTTTCAAGATATTAAGGAATTATCAGATTCCTATCTTTCCAACTTGAAACACCAATACATGATTCTTGCGTACACAAGAGTATCTTAAGGGATCGATACATTTTGATTGACCAGTTTTGTCTTCAAAGCTCAACTCTACCAGCTAAGGAAAAAGCTTATTTGTTCTGCTGAATTCTATAGTGTCTGTGCAGCTAATGCCATTTCTATGTTAGCTTTGCACCTAGCTACCTGGCATGAATTAGGGGTAGTTATATAATAGAGAAACCTTTGTTTGGCCCTTTAGAAGCAATATCATTGTCCATTAAGCTATATGACTGGCAACATAATATGACCATACACCATACATGTTTTTCTTACTTGTATTAGTTGTATTATCTGCCTTCCTCTTCTCCCTCTCACTATCTTTTAAACAGGGGTCACTAACCTCGCAGGCAAATAATTATTGATCTTCAAAGCTACAATTCTATTGTTATTCTTACTTGTTATTACTTATCTTTCTTTGCAGACCCTCTCCTATGCATATACTAGTCTCACATTCAAACCACTGGTTTGCTTGTTAGGGTAAATGGGACCCTAGCTACAGATAGCTTCTGAAATTCCCAACTTGAGGGCTGCTAAAAATCACCAAAAATACACTTCTTAGTCAGTCATAAACAAACGTGCATTTTACTTAATCTTCTGCAAAAGCCGCATTCATAAAACCACCCAGGGCTAAGATTTGCATCATTATTTTAAAATATGCACATGAGGCAGATTTCTTTTATACCAACAGAAATTATTATTCCCTTTTAAGTCTGTTGCTGTCATTTAAAATAAATCTAAAGGCACAGTGTGCTTTAGGGAGTACACTTCTAATAACAACTACTTTTAACCTAAATGTTTTGTTGTCTACTGATGAAAGACTTCTCTTTTTAATCATTGGAAACATTAAATTTGAAGATTTACAACACAATAGAAATGACACTGCAGTACTGCTTAGTGTATTTTCTTTGGATAAAAAAAAGATTTACAAACCTTCTGAACAAATGTATAAATGACTGATCCCTTTGAAATATTTTTTCCCTCTGATCTGATTATGAAATCTCTGTTTACTTACAACTATATGAAAGCATTTTCAGCGATTCCATCAACAAACAAAAATAGTCTCCTTGTGTTTCCTTGGTTACAAATGATATAGATAATGTACTAAGAGGCGGACTCTGGAATTAGCCATAGAAATAAAATGGAATGAAACAGATGTTACAAGAATGTGCAGTCAGAACCGACTATTATGTTCAATTAAGGTAGGCTACATCAGGAGTATAAGATATTTACAAAGAGAACATCTTACCAAACAAAAAAATAAATTCAGTTTTCCAGTCAACAGTAGTTAAAAAACTGTAGGTGTGCAGTATATTACATTAACCTCAGCTATGTTGTTCGCATTTCAAATTATGTAAATAAAAATGGAAAAAAAATCAATGGGGTATATTTATCAAAGTGTGATAGAATAAAATACCGCCTCTCTCCATTCATTTCTATGGGATTTTTAAAGGTGTATTTATCAAAGGGTGAAAGTAAAAGTTCACCATTTGATACAATACACCTTTAAAAATCCCATAGAAATGAATGGAGAGAGGCGGTATTTCACTCTAGTGGACTGTGGTGACCTCTAACTTCACTTTTTGATAAATATACCCCTATGACTCTATGGGGTAAATTTACTAAGCGGCGAAAACACTTCGCCAGGTGAACATTCGCTCAGACAACGTTAATTTACTAAAATGCAAAGTTGCGTCCTGGGAGCCGAACACTGGCGAATTTTCACTAGCGTTACTTCGGCAATGGTGAGCAAACCAAAGCGAAGATGTGCTAGCATTCAATTCTGCCTAGTGGTCTTAGAGGTCTTGCGCTCAGGCATACGGTCTGAACTTTAAAGTTGAATGGACGTATATGTTGCAGCAAATATATTACATTACACAAGTCCAGGGAGCCGTAATAGAGAAAATAGATTTCCACTAAAAAATATGATGTAAGTAACAGAAGATTGAGGAAGATCTATGCACTCCAATGCACTTCTCCTGGTCTGGCAAAAGAGGTAACATTCAGTAAAATCCACATCTTTGTGAATTTGCGGAGTAATGTCTATTCGCCAGAGTGATAGAGTGCGGATCACCACAATCGTCTATCTCCTTCACTAGCGAAGTTAGGCCTACGCCAGTTAGTAAATTGGCAAAGTCCCTGAAAGCATTATTTACTTAGGGGCAGATTTATCAAGGGTCGAGTTTCGAATTTATGGGAATTTCTAAAAACTCCCATAAACTCCCATAAATTCGAAATGTATTAAAAGATTTAGATTTTTTAAATTTGTGAGAATAGGATCGACCTGCAAACTCAAATCGAATTTAATTCGAGCTTTTCACCCAAAATTTTTTTGATATTTTTTTTAATATTTTTTTTTTTTTAAAAAACAAACAACATTTTTGTTATTTTACAAAGTACACCAAACTACTACAAATTGATTGTAGGAGGTCCCACATAGGCTAAGACAACAATTTGGCAGGCTTTAGATGGTGAATAGTCTAATTTAAATTCTTAAAGACACAGTACATGATACATTTTGAATTTCAAATTTTTTTTTAAACTCGAATCAAATTTGGGTTTTCCCTAGTCTATTTACACTAAAATAAAGACGAATTTTGAATTTAAAAATTTAAATTTTCAATTCGACCCTTGATAAATCTGCCCCATAGTCAATCATTCTGTTGTGAACCAGGAAGGGGAAAACATTTACCTGACATTCATTATCTTTATATTTACATAGGTTATTTTTTTTAGATATTACCTCTTCTCATGCCATATATGTACAATGTTGTTTAAAGGTGTCTATGCTTGTCTAATGGTTGACGTATCTGAAATATCAGCCTATGATCCACGTTGAGACATAGGGGCCGATTCATCAAGAGTCGAATATCGAGGGTTAATTAACCCTCGATATTCGACTGGGAACTAAAATCGTTCGACTTCGAATATCGAACGATTCGAAGGATTTGAATCCAACGATCGAAGGAAAATCCTTCGATCAAAAAATCACAGGCAAGCCTATGGGGACCTTCCCCATAGGCTAACATTGACTTCGGTAGGTTTTATCTACCGAAGTAGGTGGTCGAAGTATTTTTTAAAGAGACAGTACTTCGACTATCGAATGGTCGAATAGTCGAACGATTTTTACTTCGAATCGTTCGAATTCGATCGAATTCGATCGAATTTAACCAATTCGATGGTCGAAGTACCCAAAAAATACTTCGAAATTCGACGTTTTTTACATTCGAATTCTTCACTCGAATTTTGTAAATCTGCCCCATACTGTATGTATGATTTGGTCATTCACATGATTGGTCAATAGGGATGTAGCGAACTGTTCGCCGGCGAAATAGTTCGCACGAACTTCGACTGTTCGCGTCCGCCGAATGTTCGCGAACGTCGCGCGACGTTCGCCAATAGGCGTTTGCATCAAAAATCGTTCGACCATTCGACCATTCGATCGCTAAATCGAAGGATTTTCGTTCGAATCGAACGATCGAAGCCATTGGATTGAATGAAACCATTCGATCGAATAGCTTCAATCATTCGATTCGAACGAAAATCGAACGATTTTCGGATGTTCGAAGTTCGCGAACAGTTCGCGAACTGTTCGCATTTTTTGCCGGTGTTCGCGAACGGCGTTCGCGAACACATAAACGGCAGTTCGCTACATCCCTATTGGTCAAGTAGCATTGTAGCACTGATTCATTCATTCACCTGATGACCCAAAAGCAGTCTTCATAACAAATAGTTTCACAGTAAGAGATATAAAAGATCTAGCTAGAGATAACAAATCTTGTGGCTAATCTGCTTTGTGATAACAGAGCTCAGGTTTAATCCTTCTGTTGGCCTTTTACTTCACCTTGATATTATCGTTCATAGTTACTGATTTATGATAGCTGTCTAGAGGAAATAGTGATACAATATAGGTCTCTCATTTTCCATTCCAACTGAATTGAAATAAGTGGGAGGTTTGTTATTTAGCGGCCTGGTTGCTGGATTAACTAAACCTGGTTAATTATGACTGTTGTTTGTTGTCAGCTTGATGGCTACTTTATGGCAAATCTTTTTATGTGCAAGGTGCTAAATTAGCCACACAATTGGACACACTGGCACTATTCACAAAGGTTCTTGTGCCTATACACACATGCTAAGGCACACAGTTGGGAAAGTGAAATGTACTGCAGGAATGAGCACAAATGAACCCTGGCAATAACACTGGCCTTGAAGTGCCAATAATTCCAGTGTTCCCTTAGCAGCTTGTGTCAACCAGCACACAACTGACGTGCATCCAGTGTTTTATTATTGACGTTGCAAGCCAGAAAGCAAACCATTTACACAAAAATGCTGTAAGAAAAATATGCATAGCAACATGTGAATGTTAATGAAAGTAGGTGGTATAGTAAATTAAGCAAAGGGCATTTAATGTCTGAATTTTGCACATTACACTTACATTGTAACTAAGCCCTTTTGTTACTTAAGTAGGACCTAAGTTTTATAGTGTCCTAGGCAAACCTACCAATCAATGTTTAGATCATTGCCTGTAAAAAAAGTATTGTATTTTTTCTGTTTCCCGTTTTTTTTTCTTGCCTTTTTGGCAAGTTTTAGTTTTGCTGATGTTAGGGCACCTTCAAAGGTGAATAACAAAAGCAAAAAAAGCAGGTGCCAAAGGCCAATGTGGGCACTACCACAGTAAATGGAGTTGCAATAAAGCAAAAATTAGTAAAAGGAGGAGGATATACTCACAGTATACCCCAGTCCACAGGTGCATATCCATGAAAGAAACAACAATAGTTGTGAGTCCCTCCAAAAATCAGTCAGACATAGTTTAAAAGTACAAAATGTTTATTGGGAACTAGTAGACAACGGCCTAACTTGTTTCGTGCCTTTTGGGGGCACTTACTCATAGGCCTGCCCCAACAGGCACGAAACGCGTTAGGTTGTTGTCTACTATGTCCTAATAAACATTTTACCACTGACTGATTTTTGGAGGTGCCCAATAAAATTTTTCCATCCTGTCTGATCAATGAGACGACTGATATTTGCTGATATCAGTCAGCTCATCTTCCAGCATACATGCACCAAATATCATACGAAACCATGTTTCATATGGTAATATTGGTGCGTGCATGGCCACCTTTACTTTCTATTTATCTTTTCACTACCATCTCTTGTCGTATGTTCTCCACTTCACAATATCGCAAACATATCTAGATTGGTCAGCTTGGTGCATTTCTAGTGCATCTGCTTGAACTCAATGCCCTATTCATATTTTGGGGTATTTTCTTGCCATAATGTTTTGGTAATCAAATGCATATCTGGTTTCATAGTATTCAGATTTCTTTCGTCTTTATCCAAGAACGTGTCGTATATGAGACACAGTGTGGATATTTAATATTCACAAGACGTGACATTCATATTAATTAATGTTTTGTCTTAAAACATCTCAGTGCAAGATGCAGCAAAATGTAATAAGTTGATTTTCAAAAATGTATTAAAAAACCCTAAATTTAGCATACATTTGCAGATTGATAGTTTGGGGATAGGAAGACACATTTACCCAGAAGATAAAGTTTCTAAAAATATTTGGTTTTCTGTGGTTAAGTTAGGCTTTCTTTTCAACGCAATAGCATTATTTATAAAAATCCTTCCACTAGTGTTCAGTTACAGAATACTTGTGGCAAAGGGATGTCAGGGCAGCCTAAATGCTGCACAGCGTTCATGGCATAGTACTGTGGGTGCAATGCAGCTCTGTACGTAATACCTGCCAAAGACTTGCATTCATTGTTTTTCCCTATTGTGCGTGTCTAAATGACATACAAGCTAGGGGTCACCTATGTACTATCCCTAGTCTTCTTCTCAGGAATACAGGAATGACACACTCCATTATATAGTACAAATACCCAACCTATGGGCACTAACTGCAGGACAGACTGCAAAATGTGAAAATCATGCCAATTTGCACATTTTCTCTATACTTTTTAAACTGCTTAGCACTACATTTAGGGGCCAGTTTAAGACTGCTCAAGCCAAAACCCTACGCAAGTTCAGGAAGACAATTACGATTTCGGTGGGAAAATACTTTAGGGGCAATTTATAAACACCAGGCAAATTTGCACCTGGGCAGTATCCCATAGCAACCAATCAGTGATTAGCTTTTTTCAGCTAGCTGCAAGCTGAACACTGAAAGAAACAATTTGATTTGGTTACTGCCTAGGTGCAAATTTGCCTAGGGTTTATAAATGACCTGGAGTTGAGGGGGGGATGATTCACTAAGGGTCGAATATCGAGGGTTAATTATATCGGCCCCAAAGTGTCAGTCATCGCTTGCCTTGTTAAAGTAAGAAATAAAAAACTAGCTCAGTTATATTGTTTTTTCTTAGGTAAGCAAAAATGCAACCCCAGGAAATGCATTCATAGTGAAAGAGCAGAAAATGTACTAAAATGGGCTTGGCAACCAATGCGTCAAATGATATAAACTGCCAGTTAAAGAGGGGAAATTTGTTTTGTTTATTATTCATTGATTTTCTGCCAGATATACACAATAGGTTAATGATGCTGATAGAAATGTGATTTTTTTTTATAGTGGAGTTTGTAGTGTGGCTAAATTCATCCAAACTGAGTTGTGTATCGAAATATGTTAACTCTTTTCATTTTTATCTAAAAAAAGGAAGTAACTATAGCTACTCTTCTGGCTTTCTTTTCTTTCGGTAATTCTTCTGCATTTGTAGGGGATGAAAGACCTACATTTATGAATAATATGTGTTCTGGTTAGCCAGTTTTGACAGGTACCAGATTTGTTTTGTAAGATCGTGGGCCAAAATAAATTATCCTTTGCCTGGTATTCTATTGTTTGTAGCAACCTCACAATAGTGAGAGAATTAAATAGCAGAATGGAAGAGATAAGCCATCTGATATGAGTGAGTTTGCAAAAGGTTCTTCAGATCCGATTCTGGTTGCTGAGATTTCATAAGGCTTGTTCTGTGCAGAACAGGAGGCAACCATAAAAAGATCAGCATCATGACAAGTAAATAAACACATTTGCAGTCATATTTAAATATAAGGTTAATATTTGATGAAAAAAATCGACAGTGGCCCCGTTAATTAAGTATAATCATCATGTATAGTCCTAATTTGTGTATTATGACCTGTATAATTGTATTATATCTTATCTTGGCTGTGTATTAAGCCCTTGGCTTTCAAGCAGATGCTGTAGTGGGGTTTGTAATATACTATACAAGCTGAATAAAAACATTACATCGGAAAAAGTTTGGTTGCTGCTTAATGGAACGTTAACCCAAAAAATTAATTTTGCCTCATAAAAGAAAACACAGTAAGCAATGTTGCTGAATACATTTAAGTTATTTGTATATGTAATGCTATTGAAAGCAGTGTTCTCTTTCCCTTTCTATTCTCAGTCCTGGTGACTCAAGACTGTTGATACAATGTAAGACAAGGCAGCTGATTAATAGACCTGTCTTTGCTGGGGAACTAAGACTTTTGAAACATTGTTCAAAAAGTAACAACCAGGAGTTAACGTTAAAATCACTGAACATTTTTAATAGCTGTATATTGGAAAGTTGCAAACGCCAAAGGGCATATTTATTATGCTGTGTAAAACAAATTTGCAAAAAGAAAAAAAAACAGTATAAAAAGCTGTGTAAAATAAAATTATCATGGTATGTGTAATTTTATGCAATGCGAACACCAGATTTGACGATGTTATTTTAAATTGCTTCGGGGGAAGTCACTCTAAGGGGCATATTTATTATGCTGTGTAAAACGAAATTTACTGAAAAAACTGTGTAAAAACTGAGTAAAATAAATAAATATATCAAGGTGTGTGTAATTTTATGCTGTCGGATGCCAGATTTGCCACCATTATTTTACATTGCTTCCAGTGGAAGTCAATCTAAGAAAAAAACATGTAAAACCTTTTTGCCATTTTTTTACACAGTGAAGCCAGGTGATGTGTGGTATTATTATTTACACAGCATAATAAATATGCACCTAAATTTAAAAAATATTAGTTTTGGGTATCTACTTGTATAACTAGACTTGATATCAGTGTTTTACAAATAATGGCAATGCAAACAACATTGTTTAAGCTTTCATTTACCTTGTTTAACCCTAGGACCACATAATTACAGACACCCAGTGCATTGTTACCTGGGTGAATGGTGTTTCAGTTTGAATACGTCCACAGCACCATCCACTCTTCAACTTTTGTTAACCATTAATGTAGTGCTGCTACTTACTTTAGAAGCATTGTCCCCAGAATTCACTTTCAAATTGGCAGCTGTGTTCTCTTTCCAAAGATTTTGTTTACAGCCTCTTTTCCAAAATGTCTGACCTTCCATTCATCCCATGGGCCATAGCTGGTTTAAGGGCATGTGCTAAACTAAGGGGGGTTACACAGAATCAGTATAAATTAAGTAAACGGTGACAATAATATACGTATAAGCCAACATTCTTTGCTAGGAAATCTAGTAATTCTAGCTTGGGTAGTGATTAGAACAGAGACACCATTGGATAGTTTTAGTTTTAAAAGTTTATAAATAATTCATTAAAATACAGAGACATATTGAAAAAGTAGTGTATTTTTGACAAATACAATATTGATATATAAAGGGTTTAGTGGACAGCCTTAATTTTGCCTTTATAGGAAATGAAAACTTAACCAACAGTGTATATGTATAAAGTGGCCTATTAAAAAATCTTACCAAACAGGAATATTGATATCAGTAAATATTGCCCTTTTACATCTTTTACTTGCAGCCACCATTTTATATTCTCTATACTCCCTCAGAGATCACCTGACCAGAAATTTGCAGCTCTAACTGTAATTGTAACAAGAAGTGTGGGAGGGAAAGACAAAATGTCTGTTAATTGGCTTGTGTGACCTAACATGTATGTGTGCCCTTGGTTTGTTTGTGTTTTACATAAGAGCAGTTTTATATTATATCTTTTTATAGAGACCTACATTGTTCGGGGATATATTTTTCCTTTAAGGGGCAGTGTGACTGAAAATTTCCACAACCAAGTACGTTCATTTACAAAGTAAAGTAAATTCATTTTTAATAGTTTGCGAAATATCAGTATTGGCAGCTCAGCATGGTATATTCTCCTATGCAGAAAAAAATCAGTAACCATTATAATGCAGACTTCCACATATGAATACTCAATTGAAGGGCCTAATTGATTTTTGCCTTGAACATTAAATGGCTGAATAAAAAAACCAAACCAAGTTTTAGTTTTCTAATAAAGACTAAAAGACTAAGTATGTATACTGAATTAAAATCCTCTTTCTAGCTGCAAATGACTGCCACCTGGGGTTTCTAGTTCAATTATTATATCTATTAGCTGATGCAGTACAAGAAGCTATATGTACTCTGGTTCAGTAAAAGCTGTAGTTTAATAACTATAAACTAAAATATTTTTCTCATTACATGCACAAATGTAGATATGGAAATCCTTATTATTATAGTGCTTCTTGCTATGTACTTTCTAATGCTATAATGTACTTTTAATAGTACAGGTATGGGATCTGTTATCCGGAAACCTGTTATCCAGAAAGCTCCGTATTATGGAAAGGTCATCTCCCATAGACTCCATTTTATCCAAATAATCCAAATATTTAAAATGATTTCCTTTTTCTCTGTAAGAATCAAACAGTACCTTGTACTTGATCCAAACTAAGATATAATCAATCCTTATTGGAAGCAAACCAGCCTGTTAGGTTTATTTAAAGGGATACTGTCATGGGGAAACATTTTTTTTTTCAAAATGAATCAGTTAATAGTACTGCTCCAGCAGAATCCTGCACTGAAATCCATTTCTCAAGAGAGCAAACAGTTTTTTTCAATTTTGAAATCTGACATGGGGCTAGACATATTGTCAATTTCCCAGCTGCCCCCAGTCATTTGACTTGTGCTCTGATAAACTCCAATCACTCTTTACTGCTGTACTGCAATTTAGAGTGATATCACCCCCTCCCTTTTCCCCCCAGCAGCCAAACAAAAGAACAATGGGAAGGTAATCAGATAGCAGCTCCCTAACACAAGATTACAGCGGCCTGGTAGATCTAAGAACAACACTCAATAGTAAAAACCCATGTCTCACTGAGACACATTCAGTTACATTGAGAAGGAAAAACAGCAGCCTGCCAGAAAGCATTTCTCTCCTAAAGTGCAGGCACAAGTCACATGACTGGGGGCAGCTGGGAAATTGACAAAATGTCTAACCCCATGTCAGATTTCAAAATTGAATATAAAAAAATCTGTTTGCTCTTTTGAGAAATGGATTTCAGTGCAGAATTCTGCTGGAGTAGCACTATTAACTGATGCGTTTTGAAAAAAACATGTTTTCTTTAATGTTTACATGATTTTTTAGTAGACTTAAGGTATGAATATCCAAATTATGGAAAATGCAGTTATCCGGAAAACCCCAGGTCCTGAGCATTCTGGATAACAGGTCCCATACCTGTACAGATTTTATATTTTAAAAAAAAGCATACTCTTTTGACCTCTATTCTTAATCCCCCATCCCAAAACTATTCTTTTTCCCTTACCCTACTTGCTTAATTAATACACCCGTCCACTGCCTCTATAGTGCTTTGCATTTAATGATTTATGCTACCCCCAATAATTATATTTATGCCATACTTTTATGGTTTGGCATGTTTATATGTATAATAATTGTTTTATCTGTTCATTAATGCCAAGTTATCACAGTTATTATATTGTAATGTAAAGTATAAAGATGTTTCGTTTATTATCAATTTCTTGCTAAAACTCGTTAGTGATAGCAAAGAGCCTCACTGTAAGTGTACTTCATGCTTAATATGTATCTGTATTGTATATGTATATGTTTCACAGAAAATTCTCTTAGCAATACTGTCAAAAGGGCTCCAGGTACTCAGGAAAATCCACAGGGCCACAGGCAAGTAAATGGTTTATCTTAATTTAGATGAAAAGGTAAGCATCCCCAATGGCCCTACGCGTTTGTGCCCAATAGGCACCTAGTCAAGCCCTTTTGATGGTATTGCTGTTGGTTTTTCTGCCCCCTAAGTTGTGTCTGGGGCTAGTGCACCTGGACCACTGTTTCAACATGGTGAGTTCATCAATACTTGTTATCTGTGGCACCTTTTTGTTGTAACTGAAGTTACACACCATATTCTTATCACAAACATTAGAAATGACTACAGACTGTCTGTAATGTACAGCCCGCTTCTTAGCATATATTAGAAGTAGGAAAACGCCAAACAAATGTACCTTGTTTATGGTTATCTGATCTTAACTAAATGCACACAAAGCATCAGACATAAGTAATTATTATACCCTTTTTATCATCAGCACAAGATCAACAGGGTGTTTATTGAATATCCTGCTCATTACAATTGTGTGTACAGTATGAACATAATTGTGCACCTAACTTGTGTTTCATGTATCACAGTTAACCTACAGTCTTTTTATTCTTATTCTACACAGACAGCGCAGACTGTGCTTGTTGTGGTGGTCGTGTTTGGAATCTCCTGGCTTCCACATCATGTGATCCATTTGTGGGTTGAATACGGAAACTTTCCTCTCACCCAAGCCTCGTTTGTCTTCAGAATAGCTGCACACTGTCTTGCATACAGCAACTCTTCGGTGAATCCTATCATTTATGCGTTTCTCTCTGAAAATTTCAGAAAGGCCTACAAGCAGGTATTTAAGTGCCAGATTGGCTGCGACTCCAACCAGAGTGACGCGAAAGAAATAAAAAGCAAGTTGGAAACTCCACCATCAACGAACTGCACTCATGTCTGACTCTGCCAAATGAATGCCATACTAAAACCATATGCTAAAACCAAGTGCACGGTTTGGAAGCACAAATTCATCCAATAACTACAATTACTTAGTCTAATTGTAAAGTACCCCTGTAGGTGGTGATTAGATTTTTTCAGTCATTTTCTACATCCTCTCAAAGCTATAGCTTTCAATATGTGGGAAACCAAAGACTGGCACTCTTGATAAATATGTGTAAAGTAGACAGATGTCTATTGCTTTTGAACTGTATCATACATTATTTTAAGTCATGCAGCGTGCAATGTGTGCATGTTTATAATGTTTTTTCCATGCTGGAATGCAATTACAGAATTTTGAAGTATGGTAATTATATGTATATAAAAACACACTTTTAAAAGATGCTGCAAAATGAAAATGTGTAAACAGTAATGTAGCCCTATTGTAATAATGTAAGGAAATTAGAAATTCCTTGGCCATATAAAGGCATGAAGTCTCTGGCTTTTATACAGTTTGAGGAACTTAAAGTGAACTTCTAATTTTGTCATAATTTACGACACAGGGATACATTTTTTTAATATAATGCAAAGTTATACCACTCAGCACTGTTTTTAGGAAAGTAGTTTACAGGTTATCTGTGGCTCTTGTGTATTGTAAGCATTTAAGAAAATAAATACTTTTCTGATGTTGAAAGAAATGGTGGCAAAAATGTGAACACAAACAAATTCATCTGTATATCCCAATAAAGGTGATAGTACATATTATCCATGCTTTCCAGCTGGACTGTAAAACAGGAGGAGGTTTTGGATTATGGTATACAAAAGTGTTGCACATATCTATGCTACGAGATACGATTTGATTACATTTACAAGATTATGGGGCAGATTTATCAAGGGTCAAAGTGAATTTGAGGGAATTTTCGAAGTAAAAAAATTCAAAATTTGAAGTAATTTTTTGGATACTTCGACCATCAAATAGGAAATTACAGCTTCGACTTCTATTATAAGTAAAATTGTTCGAATATTCGACCATTCGATAATCTAAGCACTGTCTCTTTAAAAAAACTTCGACTTCAATACTTTGCCAAATCAGTTTTCTAAGTTTTTTGAAGTCGAAGTAAAATCTTTCGATCGATGGATGAAATCCTTCGAATTGATCCATTCGAAGGATTTCATCATTCAATCGAACAATTTTACTTCGACCTCAAAACGGTCAAATTCTGTGAAAAAAACGTCAACTTCGATATTCGAAGTCGAAGTAAAGCCATTCGATGGTCGAATTTCGAAGTATTTATCACTTCGAAATTTGACCCTTGATAAATCTGCCTCTCAATGTTCTTCATCTTACAGGCTTGTATGTATCATCATGTATGACAGTTATTTTTACTTATAAAGTATCAATGGTTACTGATAACCTTAACTTTACAGCTGTTGCTTTTTCACTGTAAAAGTAGAGGCACAAGGAAATGTCATAGGGGTTGGGGGCAGATAAATTACACTGTTTATACTGCAAATAATTCACTTTACCATATAAAATATTATTCTTGGACCAACAAGTAGGACTGGAATTAGGGGTAGGCAGAAGAGGCAGCTACCTAGGGTGCAACGATTGAGGGGTGCTGGGCAGGTACCTCTTCTATATACCCCTAGACCAGACTCACCTGGCACACGGCTTGTGAGCTACTCTACCTGCGCATGTGCGTGTGATGGGGGAAGGGGGGGGCGAGCTGGCCGGCTGGTTTGCATAGGGCGTCTGGCCGGCCTGGCCTGCGTATTTTATATTCTAGTTGTAAAATTGGTGTGTAGGCAGCCATCTCAGGTCATTTTTCCTGGTCATCTGATTTCAGAAAGCTGTTGTTTCTCCAACTCAATGTAACTGAATGTGTCTCAGTGGGACTTGGCTTTTTACTATTGAGTGCTGTTCTACCAGGGAGCTGTTATATTGTGTCAGGGAGCTGTTATTTTATTACATTCCCATTGTTCTGCTGATAGGCTGCTGTGGGGAAAGGGAAAGTGGTGACATCACTCCAACTTGCAGTGCAGCAGTAAAGAGTGACTGAAGTTTACCAGAGCATGACTGTAGGCAGCTGGGAAACTGACAACATGTCTAGCCCCATGTCAGATTTAAAAATACATTTAAAAATCTGTTATTTTGAAAAACATATTTCAGTGCAGAAGTCTGCTGGAGCAGCACTATTAACTGATGCTTTTTGAAAAAAAAAAAACATTTTCCAGTGACAGAATTCTTTTTAAAGAAGAGAAAGTCCTTTTGATGTTGAATACATTGCTAATGCAAATGTGCAGAAAAGTGTGCACACTTTTGCAAGTATGCAAAAAAATGCATTTGTTTGTATTTTATCAATCCAGTAAGTACAATGAACAAAAGGTAAATATTGTGGAGTTGCACAATTCTCAATAAATTTATAATGAACATGAAAAAGTCAATGGGGTCCACCAAATAATTACTGACACATGGGCTGGTCTTTGGACCACTGCTTTTATATTTTGTATGTTGTTTAGAATATTCCACAACCCATGTTAGAAAGTGTCAGTGATGCTTTTGTCTCCCTCTATACAGACAGTTTGTGGAGAAGCCAGCCAGTGGGTACCAAGTGTGATGCCACACAAGCCACTGATTGGCTAAGAGATGTGGAACTTTATCACGTCATCTATTTGCATACTGAAACAGATTGCTAATTAATGATTGTTTACGATACTGTAATTAGTTTAGATATACTTCCTAGACAACCTGCTGCAAAGATTAATGATATTAACATTTACAGAGGAGTTTGGTGACCTGTAGAACAACATTAATTGTATAGCTTTATATAGATACAGGTCACAGGAGTAGTATTCTTGTGTTTAACATCAGGGCTTTCATAATCATATTTACCTGAAAACATTGGATAGTTTCCCTTTATAATAAATTAACATTTTGGAAGACCTGATGAGTGCGTTCCTATGTCCTTTTCTACTTGATACTTTACTTGCACGCAGGCATGTTGCTTTTTGAATGAAAGGGAGTGCTCCTCCTTGTGTTGTTGTTATTATGTATATTTAAAGGACAGGGTAAGTACATTTTACTGGGTGGCATCCTAAATCGCGACATTTTCTCCCCTTACTGTTCCTCATGTTTCAAGAAAACTGCACCAGCCTTTAGGAAAATTGTATAATTGCTGCACATGCATTTTACTTACCTTTCTCCCTGCATCCCAAGCTCAGATTATTATTTGTGCATGTGCAATAGATTAAACCCAGCAAGTTCTACTCTACTGCACATGCTATTTATCTTTTGGTATGTTATAGAATGAGCAATTCTAAGCAACTGTTTAATTGGTCTTTATTATTTGTTTTTATAGTTTTTGAATTATTTACCTTCTTCTTCTGACTCTTCCCAGCTTTCAAACAGGGGGTCTAAAAAAACAAATGCTCTGTAAAGCTACAAATGTATTGTTATTGCTACTTTTTATAACTCATCTTTCTATTCAGGCCTCTCCTATTTATATTTCAGTGTCCCATTCAAATCTCATTCAAATCAGTGCAACTGGAGAGCTACTGCATAAAAAGCTAAATAACTTAAAAACCACTTGTCTCAAAATATCACTCTCTATATCATACTTAAAGTTAAATGAAAGGTGAACAACCCGTTTAAGGTAAAACAAATGCCAGCACAGTTTTTCCACAGGCCAGTAGAAATCGATTTCACTGGGGAATGCCTAAAATTTACCCCTATTACCCCTTTTTTCAATTACCACTAATGAAATAAGGCTTTACATGTACAAATAGCTGTTCTTTGTATGCCGTGTTCATTTCTATTCCTAACATAGAAGAGATAGAATATAATTGCCTTATCCCTCTGATACGCTATTTGTTTTATTATATAGGGTTAGAAACAATCCAGTACAGGTATGGGATCCATTATCCAGAAAGCTCCAAATTACGGAAATGCTGTCTCCCATAGAGTCCATTTTATCCAAACAAGGATTCTCTTTTTCTCTGTTATAATAAAGCAATACCTTGTACTTGATCCAAACTAAGATATAATTAATCCTTATTGGAGGCGATACTAGACTATTTGGTTTATTTAATGTTCAAAGTAGACTGAAAGCACAGTATGAAGATCCAAATTACAGAATGATCCATTATCCAGAAAACCCCAGGTCCCGAGCAGTTTACAGATCCCATACCTGTATTATATTTTTGTATATTTTTGCAAATGATGTATGGAGCAGAAATGCTATTTTTAAGCCTAGAATACACAGAACATAACATTTTTCTATTATTCATTTCATTTTCCATGAAGATATGCATTATTCATTTTTCCTGTCTGTTCTTCTAATTAATGGTTCTTACAATTTAAATGACGAATCTCGACCTAAGTTAAGTCCTCATGCCATAACTGGAAAACAGAAGCAAGGCCATTAGATGTTTTCCTCATACATTGAGTTTACTCATTTAACCTCTCTTTCCTGCTGCTGATGCCCCTTTTACCCCAGCACCCTTACCCTATCAGCCATAATGATTTTTCTGTTCAAACATATACTTTATGTCTCACTCTTAGCAATAAATGTAAATCAACCATTTGTTTAAATGGTCATAGAAGCATTTTTAGAAATTCATTATGAATGATACTTTTTGTACAAGGCTGGAAAGACAATGTGAAACAATACTGCAAAGGTCTTAATGAAACAGCTCTGCTCTTTACCCACTGAGGTACAATACAGTTAATATGCATGCAATACATAAGGTTTAAAAAAAAATCATTGTCAAAATTTAAGGGACATTCCTGTAATGGGCATCTCCATTGTATCCTAATTCGCTTTGCCCTATACCCATTTTTTTCTTATAAAGGAATTAATTCAAGGTTTTCCCTTGAGAATGGAAGCATTTGTTATTTTCTTATTTATTAAGAGAATGTGCTTCATTTGCAGTCAACATTAAGGGGCAGATTTATCAAAGGTCAAATTAAAAAAAATTCGAATTTCTAGATTCGACTAGGGAATAGTCCAAATTTGATTCAAATTTGAAAGAAATTGTACTGTCTCTTTAAAAATTCAACTTCGACCATTCGCCATCTAACCCTGCCAAATTGCTGTTTTAGCCTATGGGGGACCTCCTAGAACCTATTTGGAGTGAATTGGTGGACTTTGAAAAATCGAAGTTTTTTGGGGGAAAAAACATTGAATCGAATTCGATCAAATGTGTTTTTCCTTTGATTCGTATTATTCGAATTCCATCAAATACAGACCTATTCGATCGAAAACGGACCTATTCAACCCCAAAAAAACTTCAACTTAATTTCGGTTGGTCTTTTTGAATTCGAATTTTTGTTTTTTCAATTCGAAATTCGACCCTTGATAAATATACCCCCAAAGGTGGAGCATGCACATTGCTCACTTTGACATTAATGTTTTGCTTAGCTGTAGAGAGTGCAAGTGATGGAGAGAGAAACACATAGAAGCAGAGGGAATGCAGCGCAAGAGGAAAAATCAACTCTCAAACATTTAGACGAGCAGAGCAAGAAACACAGGATGAGAGAGTGACAGAAAACAGGGCTCAATGAAAATGAGCACAAAGCAGTGGCAGAAGGATTAATACAAAATCATTGAGTAATAAAATCAGATGTTTGGTTTCAAACAGCTTATCAATAAATGCGTCCTGCTGATTGGATATTATTGGTTACTGTACTAGTAACAAATGCAAGCATGTATTATATTTCCCCCCGCCCATTTTTTGTGCCTGTTTTTTTTGCATTTTACACATTGCCCCTGCTGTAATTGAGCTCTCTCTCTCTCTTTATTCAAAATAAGTCCTGTGAGTGCGATCTCTGACAGCATCATATATATATATATATATATATATATATATATATATATATATATATATATATATAATCAAACAGAATGGAATGCACAACCATTAGTATGCAGAACCCTGGGTGATAGTCTGAGAAGTATGTAGACAAAATGCAGGGATTGACAGCACTCCAAGGAAATACATCAAGTCAATAATTCAAACGAAGGTGGAGATTTATTGGTGATCCATCGTTTTGGCTCCGCACAGAAGCCTTCTTTTTTTTTTTTCTTTCTTTCCCTGACGAAGGCTTCTGTGCGGAGCCAAAACGATGGATCACCAATAAATCTCCACTTTCATTTGAATTATTGACTTGATGTATTTCCTTGGAGTGCTGTCAATCCCTGCATTTTATATATATATATATAGAGAGAGAGAGAGAGAGAGAGAGAGAGAGAGAGAGAGAGAGAGAGAGAGAGAGAGAGAGAGAGAGAGAGAGAGAGAGAGAGAGAGAGAGAGAGAGAGAGAGAGAGAGAGAGAGAGAGAGAGAGAGAGAGAGATTTTAATTTACCATATAGACCTCTTTAAGGGGGAAATTTACTAAAGGGCGAAGTGGCTAAAGCTGGCGAAAATTCGCCAGCATTACTTCATTTTGCCACTTTGCCGATTTACTAACTGGCGCTGGCGTAAATTCGCTAGCGAAGGAGATAGACTCTGGCGCAACTTCCCACTCTAATGCAGGGGAATTTTCGCACTGGCGAATGGACGTAACTACTCTAATCCACTATTTTTATTCTTTTACTGAACGTTACCTCTATTGCCAGGCGAAGTGCAAAAGAGTAGATAGGACTTGGTCCAAAAAAAGTGGAACATTTTTCTAAGTCCCAAAAAGCTCGCGTTTTTTTTTTCTATTTAAAGGGTGATAGACTGAAAAAGATCGTACATTTTTTTTGGGGTACCCTCCTTCCCCCCTACATTTGGCACCTAAATTATACTGTGGGCACATGTGTAGGGCATTATAAAGGTGGCCATACACTGAGAGATCCGCTCGTTTGGCGACATCGCTCCTCGATATGCCCACATTGAGGTGGGCAATATCGGGCTGATCCAATCGTGGGCCCTAGGGCCCAACGATTGGATCCTAACGAATAGCAATGGGCGGTCGGATCGTGGGACCGAATCAACGAATAGATGCGGCCGCGATCCAACAGGATTTTTCGTCCCATCCGATCGAGATTTCGGCCAGATCTCGATCGGTGAAGCCCGTCGGGGGGGCCCCATACACGGGCCAATAAGCTGCCGACACGGTCTGTCAGCAGCTTTTATCGGCCTGTGTATGGCCACCTCTATATAAATTTATTAAGGTTCCCTGGCCTTATGTAGTGTAATGCATTTGCTGCAGCATATACGTCCATTGTACTTTAACTGCACGCCATATGCTAATTAGGGATCCCTGGCGTAACTTCAAACTGCTTATCGTATTTTCGCTAGCGCAACTTTGCAAGCATTCAGAACTCTGTGCGCAACTTTGGATCTTCGTGAATTAGCGTTGTCCAGGTGAATTTACGCCTGGCAAAGTGTTGCTATGTGCGCAAAGCCAACGCTGGCGAACTTTCGCCGGTTAGTGAATTTGCCCCTATGTGTCTATATGGTAAATATTGCCCTGGATACACATAAAAAGCAGCATTAAAGGGACTCTGTTGTGATTTTTATGGTATAGTTTTTATTACTAAATTACACTGGGCATACTGTACATAATTCATTCTAGCATTTCACATTTTATTCTAAATACATATAAATGTATTTTTTTAATTGTTATATTGGTGTGTGGGCAGTGCACTTTGCCTGGTCATGTGTTTATAGAAAAAGCCAGTGCTGCACTATGGAACTGCTTTCAGAGAAGCGATTGTTTCTCCTAATCCAGGGATCCCCAATCTTTTGAACCCATGAGTAGTGATGGGCGAATTTATTCGCCAGGCGCGAATTTGTGGCGAATTTGCGCGTTTCGCCGCCAGTGAATAAATTCGCAAAACGCCCCGCGAAAATTCGCGGCAAAAATTCGCCAGCGTCAAAATTTTTTTTTTTTGAAAAAACGGACGCCGGCGCCAAAAACGGGCGCCGGCGCCAAAAACGGGCGCCGGCGTCGAAAAAACGGGCGCCGGCGTCAAAAACGAGACGTTTTGTGAATTTTTCGCCGTTTGGCAAATTTCGCGCAAAATTCGCGAATTTTTCGGCGAAGCGAAACGGCGCTAATTCGCCCATCACTACCCATGAGCAACATTCAGAAGTAAAAGGAGTTGGGGAGCAACATATGCATGAAAAATGTTCTTGGGCTGTCAAATAAGCGCTGTGATTGGCCATTTGGTAGCCCCTATGTGGATAGTCAACCTACATTAAGGATCTGTTTGGCAGTATATCTGTTTTTTATGGAACTAAACCTTGCCTCCAAGCCTGGAATTCAAAAATAAACCCTGCTTTGAGGTCACTGGGAGCAACATCCAGTAGGTTGGTGAGCAATAATGTTGCTCACGAGCTACTGGTTGGGGATCACTGTCCTAATCAGTTGTATATTCCATGACTTAAGTGAGGCCTAGTGTGCCTCCCCTGGTTGCAGAATGCATATCACAGAAGAAGCAGAGAGAACACAAATATTACTTCTATTGGTTTTCAGCATTTACAGTAAACGCATGTCCTGTTTCACACAGGTCTTCCTGTTTAGCAATTACTCTGATTAATGTCTACTGAAAATCTACAGTGTAACAAACATTTAAACCAGCAAATTATGTAACTGCATGTCATGCAAACTCAAATTTTGCTTGTAGCTATATTAAGTAAACCATGACTTTAAAATTAGCTTAACAGAGAACATCATCAAGTTGCAGATTTGCAAATTCAAGTAATCATCTTCAATGTAACAAGCTGTGATGTGAGACATGGCATTGCAATCTGTTCAAAAACTCCTCCCGTCTGAGACATTAGCTTAGTGCAGCCTGGCAGCTTGTTTCAAGCTCTTCTGACAACAAACAGCTTCCTTCAAAACTGCTAACAGTATTACTATAAAAATATTATTACTGTATATACATATACACACGTTTTTGGTTTATACAGCAACAATCCGTAAAACTGTAAGATATGTTTATTAAGCACTTTTCTTGTTACATCTGTGTGTGACAGTACAGGAATAGGATTCATAATCCAGAAACCTGTTAGCCAGAAACCTTTGAGTTACAAATAGTGATGGGCGAAACTATTCACCATGCATGAATTCGCAGCGAATTTTTGCATTTTACCACCTGCGAATTTTTTTGCGAAGCCTCTGCAAAAATTCGCTGTGTGTGTGCGTCTTGCTGTCAGTGTGTCGGTGCAAGAGGGCTGTGACTTACAAGCAGGATGAATCTGGCACGGTGATCGGGACTTTTACAGAATATCTGCACCTGGAGGGCAAGGGAATTTTCCTACTGATGTAGCTGTTCAACAATTCCCTTACCCATATAATATTCGTGGCGTCAGGATCGGCAGCTGCAGCACCAAGAATGGAGATCCCCGAGAGGCAGAGCATCAGGACAGCGCCCTTATAGACGCGCATGGAGGGAACGCCAAAGCCCCGCAGCATACACGAGCAGTGAAGACGAAATGCCTTATACTTCACAGCGGCCTTTTTTAGAAGAACCAACAGGGGGAGAAGACGTGGAAAGACCACGATCAAAGAACAATCCCAGAATCCCAATACCAAGGGACATGTATCCGCAGAGGAACAGACGGCTACCGAGGTAACTGATTTAGTAATTAATTTATCCACCTATGAGTTATCACCTCCGGAACTTTCCCTTCTCAATAAGGGACTTGGATTTGTACCATCTTATAATGTACACATGGAAGATTGTGAAATTGACTTTCTAAAATTCACTTGTAAACTTAAATTAAAAATGTGTTATACTGATTGCATTATGCCTGAAGCCAAGAGTGTGTTTAAGAAAAAAAGTACCTTTATACCTGATTTAACAAATGACTCTGTTGAAACTTTTGAGCATGTAGTACTTACTGAAATGAGAAAGATATGGGCTACCAGTAAACAGAAGAGTGTAGATAATCTTAACCATACTGAACAGAAAGCTCTATGGGAATTACAACAGAATAATGGGGTTATTATTCGGAAAGCAGATAAGGGGGGGAGTATTGTGGTGCTCGATAAGGATCAGTATAATCAAGAGGCATTTAGACAACTAGATACCCCAGGGCATTATGCAAAAATTGGATATGACCCCACCAACATGATAAAGAAACAAATTGATTTGATGGTGGAAGACGCAAACCTTAATTCTGTTATTAATTCCACAGAAAAAGATTTTCTAATCACAGACAGTCCTAGGGTTCCTGTACTATACCTATTACCTAAAGTGCACAAAACACTTATCAATCCACCAGGGAGACCAATAGTCTCCGGTATTGGGTCGGTACTGGAACCACTATCATTGTTTGTTGATCATTTCCTACAGGATGAAGTGAAGAAAATTAATGTGTGTTTGAGGGATACTACTGACCTCCTCTGTAGATTAAACCAACTTGAGGCCCTTCCATCGGGGGTAATTCTCTGTGGAATAGATATACAGAGTCTCTACACTTCGATTCCCCACAGAGAAGGCATGTCATATGTAGAGGAAATCTTGTTGGAAACAAATCTACATAGTGCAAAAGTATATTTTATATTGGATTGCCTTAACATGGTTTTGACAAAAAACTACTTTGCCTTTGAGGATGCCTTTTATTGGCAAACACAAGGCACCTCGATGGGTGCTGCGGTTGCGCCATCGTATGCAAACATTTTTGTAAACTGCTTGGAAAAAAAGTTGTTTTTGGAAAAAGAACCTTATTGCAGATATATTTTGAAATATTTCCGTTTTGTGGATGATATTCTACTTATTTGGACAGGCTCTAAGGCAGACCTTATAAGTATGATACAAGAGGCTAATTTGAGTCACAATACCATAAAATTTACCCATGAGTGCTCAGAAGTTGAACTCAACTTTTTGGATGTTACAATAACTATTAATATGGTGTGATACAAACTAGCCTCTATAGAAAATCAGTTGATAAAAACAATTTGTTACACGTTAAAAGCTTTCATAACCCCAAAGTGAAAAGAGCAATACCAAAGGGTCAATTTATGAGGGCAAAAAGGATTTCTTCAAGTATAGAGGGATATGTGGAAGCCTCGAATACCTTGACTGGCCGCTTCCTGGAGAAGGGATATAGACCAGAATGTATAGAAAAGGCCATTAAAGAGGTTGAACCGATGTCAAGGGACAGCTTATTGACTACAAAACAAAATAATAAAGTTGAACAGAGAATAGCATTCTTGTCCACATATAGCCAAAATAGTGATAGGCTTGAAAAGGTGATCAGAAAGTATTGGCCACTAATACAATCAGACCGACAATATGGTCGGCTTTTTGCAGATTTGCCTCTTTTTTGCTACAAACGTGGTCGTACCCTTAAAGATCTATTATGCCCCTCAGACACCACACCCAAAAAGACCAAATTTCTTGGTAAACCAAGATTTGGTACATACCCATGTCTAGGATGTAATTGTTGCTCTTCAATAATTAGGGGCAACAAGATTAATCATCCGACAAAGGGATATGAAATAAATATAAAATGTCACACCACATGTAATTCTACATTTGTAGTGTACTTGATAAAATGCCCGTGTGGCATGGGGTATGTCGGTCAAACGAAAAGAGAAGTGAAAAAGAGGATTCAGGAACATAGAGGTTATATTAGGAACTTTAAGACAGGTACACAAACAGACACGCAGGTGTCTAGGCATTTTTTTGAATGTAATCATAGCCCAATGCAACTTAGATGGTGTGTACTAGATGAGATTGGGATGGATATCAGAGGTGGAGATAGACAGAAGAAATTACTTCAAGCAGAAGGGAAGTGGATTAGAAGGCTGAATACACTAACCCCTAATGGGCTAAATGATAGTTGGAGTTTGAAACCATTTTTATAATCTTTTCATACCTTTCTTTCTTCTTTGAATTTGCAGGCCCTGAATTTTCATCAGCATAGATGAGTAAAGTTATGTGGTAAGAGTTAACACACTAGTGCAAATATATGTCAGCAGATTAAATGTAACGTTTTGATCCATAGTAAGTTAGTGATATTTTGAATACTATGTTGCAGCACGTTTTAGATACTTTTTGAGAGCAAATAGACTACAATGTAATTTGAAAGGAAAGTATCAGTTTACTAGTATTCACCAGACAAATAATGAAAGTATCCTGTCAAGATTTTGTGTTTTAAAAAATGTTTTAATTGTATGTTGCATATTTTTAAATAGACTTTCATATTTTTATATGTTGTTTTACAGCACTTTCAGAATACCGGAAAATATTAAGCACTATGTTATGGACAATATGGATTTTTCATTCACTTGATGTCAAATATGGTTTCACTAGTTAAATGTCGTTTTTTAGCTTTGTATTATTAACTTATGACACGCCTGTGGGCTAATTAATCACTTTATGGGAGGTCTTATATAAGCCTGATTTGTTCTGTATTTGTTACACTTGATAAAGGATCAACATGGATCCGAAACATGTCGTGTAATAGCCTGAATAAACACATCACAGCATAAATTGCTATTTATGAGTGCTCTCCTCATTCTTGGAAATTTTGAAGCATATATCGGGATAGCGGTGTACCCGTGGAGGATTGGATGCATTCTATTATTAAGCTGAGGCAGTGCGGGGAACGCTCCTAGAAATACAAATTCCCTTACCCACGTCTGGTAGAGTTCGGCAGCTGAGCATAGGGTAGCGGATAGACCGGGAGCACATCTGCTGGCAGTAACCGTGTAACCTATGCATATGTAAATGTATTCTGACTTGGTGCTCCTGTGCATGTAATTGTGTGGGATAACCCCCCGGTCAACAGCATCACCCCCTCACCTCTATCAGTGTCAGGGTCGCCTACATCACCGAGGCAACTGCCAGAGCAGTCTAAGCACCGAGGACTTTTAAGTTTAACAATGAGATCCTCAAGCAGCTGGAACTTAAAATCCCCACAAGCAGCGCGATCATGCAGGTAAAGATCGTGGAGATGTGGACCAGAACGATAACGTGCCTGTGATCATCCAGCCAACCCTGTCCAACGGTTCCCAGAAGTCGGACTTTTGTGATACGCCGAAATCCAGAGCCCTCTACAACTTTTTGTTCACCCAGATTAGAGCTAAATATGCAGATGAAGGGGTTAACACCAAACTGACCTATTGCAATGCAGATGAAGGCAGGTTTACCTGGTCACCTCAGCCACCCCACTGAAGTGGAATCTGTTTGACACCAGGCCCTTCACTGGCCCAGTAATAACACCCCCTGAAGCTCCCACTATAGAGGAAACCTTCAGCACAGAAGCGACCGCATCATTAACAGTGAGGTTCGGGCCTCGGGCATTCGTTTGGGTTTTGGAGGTTGGTGTGGAAAATATCAGCGGGCATTTACAGCGTCTGATCACTTATACTGGTCTAACTGTAACAAGTGTCTTGAAAGGGCACTTATAAAAATTGTCGCGTGTTAAAATTTGTTTGGCGCACACTGACTTCAAAATTGGTTTGCGGATTTTTCGTCGTTTCGGCGAATTTCTTCACCGTTTCGCGAATTTCAAGGCGAAGCGAAATGTGAAAGATTCGCCCATCACTAGTTACAAACTCCATTTTAATCAAATAATTAAAATTTTTAAAAATGATTTTTCGCTGTTATATTAAAACAGTATTTTGTAATTGACCCCAACTAAGGTATATTTATTCCTTATTGGATACAATTAATCCTGATCGGTGGCAAAATAATCCTGTTTAATTTGGTTAATGTTTAGATTATTTTTTTAGTAGATTTAGAGGCATATTTATCAAGGGTCGAATTTAGAGTTTATGGGAGTTTATAAAAACTGACATAAACTCGAAATTTAAAAAAAAAAAACACCAATTAAATTTTTTTAAACAAATCTAATTTTTTTAAATTCAGGTGAATAGGATTGACCTGCAAACTCAAATTAACATGGTAACATAGTGAGTTGAAAAAGACACACGTCCATCAAGTTCAACCTTTTAACTTATTTTTTTTTTAACCTGCCTAACTGCCAGTTGATCCAGAGGAAGGCAAAAACCCCATCTGAAGCCTCTCCAATTTGCCTCCCTGACTCCAAAATGGCAATCGAACTAGTCCCTGGATCAATTTGTACTATGAGCTATCTTCCATAACCCTGTATTCCCTCACTTGCTAAAAAGCCATCCAACCCCTTCTTAAAGCTAATGTATCAGCCTGTACAACTGATTCAGGGAGAGAATTCCACATCCTCACAGCTCTCACTGTAAAAAACCCTTCTGAATATTTAGGCAGAAACTCTTTTCTTCTAATCAGAATGGGTGACCTTGTGTCAGCTGGAAAGACCTACTGGTAAATAAAGCATTAGAGAGATTATTATATGATCCCCTTATATATTTATACATAGTTATCATATCACCCCTTAAACGCCTCTTCTCCAGCGTGAACATCCCCAATTTGGCCAGTCTTTCCTCATAGCTAAGATTTTCCATACCTTTTACCAGCTTAGTTGCCCTTCTCTGAACCTTTTCTAATACAATAATGTCCTGTTTGAGAGATGGAGACCAAAACTGTAGGGCATATTCTAGATGGGGCCTTACAAGTGCTCTATACAGTGGAAGAATGACCACTTCCTGCCGTGAATCAATGCCCCTTTTAATACAGCTCAAGACTAGTGATGGGCGAATTTGCGCCGTTTCGCTTCGCCGAAAAATTTGCGAATTTCGCGCGAAATTCGCGAAACGGCGAAAAATTCGCGAAACGGCACCGGCGTCTCGTTTTTGACGCCGGCGCCCGTTTTTGACGCCGGCGTCCGTTTTTCGAAAAAAAAAATTTTGACGCCGGCGAATTTTTTCCCGCGATTTTTCGCGGGAGTTTCGCGAATTTATTCGCTGACGGCGAATCGCGCAAATTCGCCGCAAATTCGCGCCTGGCGAATAAATTCGCCCATCACTACTCAAGACCTTATTTGCCCTTGATGCTGCTGACTGGCATTGCTTGCTACAGCCAAGTTTATCATCTACAAGGACTCCAAGGTCCTTTTCCATTATGAATTTGCCTAGTGCAGTCCCATTAAGGGTATGAGTGGCTTGGATATTTTTACATCCCAGGTGCATGACTTTACATTTATCAACATTGAATCTCATTTGCCACTTAGCTGCCCAGATTGGCAGTTTGTCAAGATCGTGTTGCAAGGATGCCACATCCTGGATGGAATTAATTGGGCTGGATAGTTTTGTTATCTGCAAATACTGATACATTACTTACAACACCCTCCCCCAAGTCATTAATAATCAAGTTAAATTAAAGTGGACCCAATACCGAGCCCTGAGGGACCCCACTAAGAACCGTACTCCAAGTAGAGAATGTACCCTTAACAACCACCCTCTGCAAACGACTTCATTAAGCCCAACAGACCTTAGTTTAGAAAGCAGTCATTTGTGGGCCACAGTATCAAACACTTAGGCAAAATCCAAATAGATCACATCTACTGCCCCCCCACTGTCCAGCACCTTACTTACCTCATCATAAAAAGCAATCAAATTAGTCTGACATGACCTATCCTTCATAAAGCCATGCTGATTGCTGCTCATAATGCCATTCACCAGGACAAAATTTAGAATGTGATCCCTTAACAAGCCTTCAAATAATTTTCCCACCACAGATGTCAAATTTACAGGCCTATAATTGCCAGGCTGAGATTGTAATCCCTTTTTAAATATTGGAATGACATCAGCTTTTCTCCAATCCATAGGTACCATACCAGATGACAGTGAATCTGAGAAATAGGGGCTGGTCTAATTCAATTGAATTTGATTCGAGTTTTTTTCACCAAAATTCCACCAAACGACTCCAAATTGATTGTAGGAGGTCCCCCATAGGCTGAAACACCAATTTGGCAGGTTTTAGATGGCGAGTAGTCAAATCTGAATTCTTAAAGGTACAGTACATGATGAATTTCAATTATTTTTAAACTCAAATTACACTACAATAAACTCGAAATTCTAAATTTTCAATTCGACCCTTGATAAATCTGCCCCTTACGGTATAGAGATACAAATTATAGAAAGACCCCTTACCTGGAAAACCCCAGGTCCCGAGCATTCTTTATAACAGGTCCCATACCTGTAGTATATACAACCAAATATGTACAATTAAATTGTATAAGCAAAGTGTTCTTACTCCAAATATGACTGGACCTGCCATCTCAGTTCTCACATAGTAATAGAGTGTTAGACATTTTGGGAGGCACTGGATAATGTTATGAACTGCTAGTAATTTGTATGTTCTTTTTGTTCTTATTGTCTTTCCTACACAGAAACACGTATGTATGTATCTATGTATATTTGTATTTGTATAGCGCTCCTTGAGGGCAAAGCACTGTACAGCAAAACAATATATTAGTAGTAACAAACAAGGGGTCACTGCAATAATAAGTAACAATAAGTGAATTATTAGAAATAAAATTCACATTAATATAAAATATAATTACACTGCAGATTAAGTGCTCGGTGTCAAGGAGACAAAGGGATGGAGGACACTACCCCATAGGGCTTACAGTCTAAATGGGAGGGTAACTTACAGAGGGGTAAGTTACAGTGAGTGACACTGCCATATAAGTGCTAGTTGCCAGTTCAAATGTTATCCAGGTGCTCCCAGAGGTAGTCTTTGAGTTTAGTTCTAAAGACCTTGAAGGAGGATTCTCTCAGGAGAGATTCAAATATAAGGAGCAGCAAGACATAAACCAAGTGGTTGCTCCGAGAGTTATATAAAGGTACATAATCAGCATTTATACTGTATGTATATAAGTATATGTGTGTGTTTGCATGTCCTCATATGCAGTAAGTTTACCAAATAAACAGCATGTATCCCATTGCTGCTTGGAGTAGATGTAGTGGGCTTGCTGCCTTTTTTTACAACTGTGATTCAGTCAGGAAAAAGAAGCTAGTTCTAAAAAGACTTTAAACATTCTAGAATCCCTGAAGTAAGGTGACTACTAATAAAGCAACAAGAAGTTGATTAGATCTGCAATAACTCGAATGGGCAAGCTATGGGAGAAACGCGCGTTGGCTTGCCATTCTTACTGGTTTATACCATTTTAGATAAAACCTTGGGGGGTTCTTTTTATAAAAAAAACTTTTTATAGTGATCTGGGCACTTCTCTCAGCCCAGATTATAGGAGATTCCTCATCTGCATTCTTGTTCTACTGTTTTCACTATAAGTGCTCTGGAATTTGTGTGTTTTTTTTAGAAAAGATAGCTTCTCAATCTAGCTAGTTAAAATAGAATTGAGACCACAGTTCCAGAAGCACTGACTTCTCCTCTTTTGTGGGGTCCCGCAGTTAGTAAAACAATCAGCTAGAATATACAGGACTTCTCCACCCCTCTACTAATTTCCTTTTCCTTCCTTTTCTTGGACTTTAATTAATTCATATTTGAATTAATCACAATTGGTGGCACTTTATCATCCTTATTGGTGTTTTAGCTGGTTGTTAGGAATTCATCAATTAATGTTAAAGGAATTATTTATGAGTTAGAAATTACTAAATATACACAATAATTAAAAGGAAAATTAATTGTTTCTTAGTTTTACCCTATTTAATGCTAATTTATTGAGGTTAAGCACTAGCACCTTGTGGGATAGATACTAGATCACAAGACCACATGGTTTAAGTGAAATCAAATCACACAGTGATAATATATAACTTTTTGTATTTTTTCTGATTAAGAAGACAATTAGACAATTAAGGACGTATTTAAGCCTCTTCCTGTTTTTGACTCATTGCTTGGTCATTAAGCTTACAGCTGATGATCTAGCTCCTGCTTTCATGTTCCTGAGACTCAATCGGGTTTCAGCTTCCTGAGTCCCTTCTTTGCTTCATGACCCCAGCCTTGTTCCTGCTCTCCTGTCCCCTCCTTGTCCTGTCTCTGTGGATTTCCTAGTTTAATACCTTTTGCCTGTTCTTGGACTAGTTTGTCTGCTGCCTGACCCAACTTTGGTATGATTACTGGACTTTGCTTCTGCATACCGATTGCTCCTATCACTGGCATGTATATTTGTTTATATTAGTCACCCTGCACCAGTTCCTGTTTTGTTTTTGTCTCTGTTACATTACTTATCATGACTTTATGGCTTGCCTCTGCCATTAATGGGTATATCCCCGGGTTACCCAGTTTACAGACTTCCATCTAATTGTCTCTCTGCGGTGTCGGATCATAACACCATGCTACTTTATAGAAATAATGGGGCCATGCAAAGTCTTCATTGCCATGAGCCCTCCTTTGAATTTTATTCTGCAGGTGCAATGGCCTGTGTTATTCATAAAGTGGAAACTTTTGGAGTAAGTGAGACAAACATGCATTTTGAAGATTTTCATTCATCCAGGTCTATCTGGTATATCTATTATAAGTAATTCTAAAACAACTGGACTGGCGGAGGAATCATTGAAGACGTTTCACTACTCATCCGAGCAGCTTCTTCAGTTACTGACTGGTGTGGGAAGTCCTTGGCAGGGGTTGCTTAACTGAAAACCAGGCTTCCATACAGTTTTTGGATTATTGAACCCAGAAATACAAGGCTAGAAACTAGTGATGTGCGGGTTTTCATGAAACCTATGGTGACCCTCAGGTTAACCTCCAGTTGGGCAGGTTCAGGTTGAAATTCGGCCAACCATTGCAGGTTAGGGTTGGTTGCAGGTCTGACTGGGGAAGTACACTTCTCCTTGGCTCTCCTTTTAACCAAAAACACTCAAGTCCTGTTAATTTTTATGTTGAACAAGGGGTATACTGACCCTTTAAGGATAGTCGGATACATTTTACAATGTAGTCGCTAAGCATTAGAGATGTAAGCTAAATCATCTATACATTTATCTCATCTTTGTTAACACAGTGTTGATTTATTATTATCCAGGTGCAGTCTTGCAGAACATTTTATGTTTGCCTAAACTTCTTAACACCAATAACACCATTGTCCTTTGCATCTTGTTGAAAATTGGATATTGACAAAATCATTTTCCACAGACAGTTATAAAGCTTTAAAAAGCTGCATTGAACCATAAAATGCTGCCAGTGTTGGAGTTTCTTGAATCAATACCCAGTGCCTATTGTTGCGCAGTTTGTAATATGTCTGGTTTATATTCTAAAGTGAACTTTTGTGTGCCGTGCCTGTCTATTGATGAAGCCAACTTTTCTGCAAAAGTGAAATACAGTTTCAATGCTTTAAACTTATTTGGTGACTAGCATTAGCATTTACATGGAAATTAATATCCCCCCTACACTTGCGGCAGTGGCCATGAGAATTAATAGCAATAAGGAGTTAAGTCCAGAATAGCTTATATCTGATATACAACTCTCACTTTCTAGAGATACAAGCTATATAGGCGATCAAAGGTCTATAATATACTCATTTGAAACTCCTTCAAATTCCCGTCTCACGGGAAAGTCTGTCACACCAATTTTGCTCCTTCTCGCTTCTGCACGAGAATATACTAATGAACTCATTGCCTTGATAATTGGACCATTGCTAACTATGCTTTGGTACCTTTTCGGTGTACATCTACTCACTGCTATGTTTATTATCTTTAATGAAATAAAAAAAAAGTTGCAAAAAAAGAATTAGTTAAATTGCTTGTTTTGCCAGTTAAACTTTCATGCATGACCTAATTGAGGTTTACAACTAAGCCATCAGAAATAGCAATATATTTTCTTTTACTAATACTTTTACTTATAATTAAAAATATAAGTTCTAAAAAGTATTATAACTATGGATTGGATGCAGCACATGCAGTGTATATTCTTTTTAATTTACGTGAATTTTTGTATTCTGTTAATATTTGTTTATATTTAGCCCCCTATTATTAGAAGGTGTTTTGTTTGAAACAACACTGAAACGGCTAATAATTGCAAAGTTCAGTGAATAAACATCAGTAAGACATATTCTTGAAAATGTGTTTTATAGCAATGTTTGATTCCTCACAATTGCTCTCATGTTCAACTGGGAGATAATGAAATGGTGAGGAATAGTAATGTAAGATTTCAGGAAACGGAACACAGTTTTGTCTGGATACTGGCACCATTTCATTTGTTCATGGGATGGTGGGAGGCGCATTGGGTTTTTGGTCATCAAATGTCTTGATGTACCCAACATTTGCCCTTTTGGTTTAGATATATTGATGACCTGATATTCCTGTCGACGGACAGTAGAAAAATTATGTGAATTTCTACAGGCACTCAATGAGAATAATCTTAATATCAGACTGACACATACCATCAGCAGTGAAAGTATTGATTTTCTTGACACCACACTATCCATGAAAATAGAGGAATACCATTAGAAGAATTTTTACATTTACGGCGTAAATGCTAAGACCTATCAACATTCAAAAGGAGATCACAAGAGCTGACTATGGGGGTTACTCAAGAACTGTGATCCGCAGGGCATATTCAAGGGCCATTAGAACTCCTAGAGATACTTTATTTGTTGGTCATAAACATAAAACATCACAGGAAGAACAGCCTATACGTTTTATTGGTACATACTGCAATCAATGGCAAGATATTAATGCTGTGTTAAATAGACACTGGCACATCTTAAAGACAGATACAGTTCTAGCAGCCAGTCTTGGCCCTCATCCACTTACGTGCTGCCATAGAGCACCTAATGGACTTATTAAGGAGGAGTCACTTTGCTAACTTGCCAAACCAATTCAACTGTGTACTTTTCCTTGTGGCAAGTATAAAGCTTGCAAATGCATGCATAATCAACATGTTGTGGTTTGGAAAACGATATGTAATAACCAATAGGTTTACATGCACTATGGAAGGTCTCATTTATTTGTTGATCTGTCCCTGCAATAAGAATTATATTGGTAAAACCAATCACCCTTTCAAGAAACGAGTCTTGGAACATGTCTCCAGTATTGACAATTCACCAGATCTGGTTAAAGCGAATAAAAAGTTAGCACCTGTTAGTAGACACTTTTTTCAACATCATAACAAATCGAGTGCTGGTCTGAAAGCGATGGGTCTTTACAAATGTTTACTTCACTCAAAAACAAAAGGACCGCTCAAAGTTCACCCTCCCTATTGCTGTTCCTATCGGGTGCTCTGTCCGCAGCGTCCCCACTGCTGAAATCCACATCACCACCAAAGTAATGGACGGCACTCCAATCAAAAAGGAATACAGGTTTATTGCTACTCCTGCAGGGATCCTACGCCCTACGCATTTCGGGAATCCCTCCCTTAATCATAGGCATTTCAAATGTTTCACTCAATATCAGGGGAGGAGACATAGAAACTGCCCTCCTAACTTTGGAAAGAGAATGGATCTTTATAATGAATGTTCTCAGTCCTAATGAACTTAATGAAAGCATAGTTATGAATGTATTTATATAAGGATTAATATCCATAAGTGACATTTAAAATCACTTAGGATGTGCAATAAACCCTGACAGGTATACATAATATAGCAAGGCTTCTTTGCTATTATGTGCTTCTGTTTGACACTTTGTGTCATTATATGTATTCTGGTATTGTCCTTATATCATTGTTCTTTGATATACACTTGCTATGTACAATCTTATTTTATCTATACTTCTGATCAGTGTTGGACTGGGATGCCAGGGGCCCACCAGAAAACCTTAGGCCGAGGGCCCACTTTTCAAACTATTATTCTTCCTCTCCTCA
Source organism: Xenopus laevis (assembly GCF_017654675.1). Classification (NCBI taxonomy): domain Eukaryota; kingdom Metazoa; phylum Chordata; class Amphibia; order Anura; family Pipidae; genus Xenopus; species Xenopus laevis. The sequence goes on along the minus strand of NC_054381.1, from coordinate 104,278,279 downwards.
CTCAATCTCTTTATTCTCCTAGTCTTTTATCTCTACATACTATACTCTATTTTTCCATTATTATGCCCCTAAAAGAAATAGGGAAAGACCATGAAATAGGCAAAATGATTAAAAGCAGGAGGGCCCACTGACTACTGGGCCCACCGGTGGGCCAGTCCAACACTGCTTCTGATGGATGGCGCTGCAAGGCAGTGAACAGGATCATCTGATTATCTCCCACAGTATATGCCTTCATTTGACAGCGGAAATCGGATCCCAGCTGTATCAGCACAATAGAAAGCAATGACTATCCTGTAACTCCTCCCCTTTATGATGTTTTGTCTTGCGATTGCCTATTTTGAATTACAATCTCTGCATCTCTTATGCGTGGCTATATATACTAATACTCTGTCAGCATGCCAGTGCCTTTGACAAAGAACATTTTAGCTTTGGTTAGGCAGTTCGTCTGAACTGGAGTTTCTTCTCCGCGGGTGTCATACCCTGGGGTGGTGTGGAATGGTGTGGGATTCAGGCTATTAGTCAAAGGATCGAGGACACTCTCATACACTACCAGTGAATAACCTAGAGGGATGTAGAATGGCGAGGGATCTGGGCGATCAGTAAAAAAGCCGGATAGACTCTATAAGACACTACCAATAGATGCTTAATAACTTCGGCAATATATGAAGTAAATAGGCAGGTGGTTATTTACAGTAAACAGCCTGAATGCAGTCTGTTAATTTGTAACCCTTACAGCAAATGTTCCTTTCCACTCCTAACCATATGATATTTTATCTACCACGATGATTTTATATGTAGAAACAATTTGTTCTACAACTATGTGTTAATTTACTTGAACGCCATCATTTAATGAGATATCTCACCGTCACGGTATAAATAAATAGTCGTTATCCCAACCCTTTTCTTTTAAAGACTAATACTGCATGGGCTATGCGACATATGCAGCAGTTTGTTTTCTCTGCAGAAGAGGTCCTGGCAAGGGGACATGATTACTTTTTTTTAATAATACATTATAGGATATTGTAGACAGATAGTGGTGGGTCTTTTTCACAGAGGAAAAAGGACAAGGGGCCTTTGAACTTGTATTTAATTTTTTTAATAATCATTTATGTGTTTGACAATTTTTTGTAAGTTCTTTTGTGAACCTACCATTTTTAAATCCGTAAACAATGCATTTATAGTGTGAGATGCTGAAATTTTACATGCTATAATTGGCTGTTTCAGCCAATAGAGGCAGGGAAGGCAATTACCTTCACTATCTATTCTGCACTTCCTCGATGTCACTGTGCTAATCACATTCCCCTTCCCTCCTCACCATCTAATTGTGTAGACTGGGCATCAGGTCTCCCATTCTGGTGCATAAACAAGATTTTGGCATGATGAAAAGCTTCCTTAACCCTTTAAGTGCCAGCAGAATTTCACATTTTGGTTACGCGAAATGCCAGCCGTTTTTAAGCATTTTGTGCTCTCTCACTTTAGGGGCATTTTCTGAGGGGAAACCTATAGTTTACCTAGGAAAACTATACATTGTTTTTTTCGGTAGAAACTGAGCTTTCTAAATCTGCCTGAGTTTTCATGTATTTCCACCTGTGCAAAAAAATTTATAGTGCTAAATAACAAAAAAAAATGAAAAATTACCATTTTTCATTGTATATCAATTTATACCAGAAAAATATTTCATTTTACAGATGAAAATCCAACTGATTTGGAAAGCCTTATGTCTCTCGAACGTGCCAATACCAGATATGTATAGTTTTAGGGAGATTTAGGATTTCTGTACAGCAAAAACTCCCGGCAGTATATTACTGAATTTTGAAAGCACTAAGGCAGAAAACGGCATGCTTTAGATTCCAAGGCAAAAAATCCTGAAACCATAGGTTTACCCCAGAAAACCATACATTTTTGAAAAGTACACATTCTGCCGATTACAAAATGGGTAACTATGTCTCTCTACTCCCAACTACCAAACAGAAAAGCTTGTCTGAACATAGCGGTTTTTCAAAATAAAATTCAAAATTTTGAAAAATCATTTCAAAGGTTTTATTTTGCTGCTCCGCATATCCCAAACTATATTACGTACCAAGAAAAAGCACCTGAAATATGATTGCCAGGGGTCCACTGAACAGTTTGATATCCATTATGCATAGGTTTACCAAAGTATCTGGCATTTAGAGACACAAATATGAAGTTAGCGCATCCAAATTGTTCAGGACTTTACTTCAGCTACTGAGAAATCAACACATTGACTGCATTTTTTGTGGGGTAAAAACACAGAAATATATGTTTACCCCCCAAACCCATATATTTTTGGAAAGAACACATTCTACAGAATCTAAAATGGGTACCCATGCCTTTCTGCTCCAAACTACTGAGTCGCAAGGCTTTCCCAAAATTGTCGGTTTTGGTGAAATATCTGAAAATTGCCTCAAAACTTCAACTTCCCGGCACCATATCACCCATGTATCATTACGTACTAAGAAAAAGCACCCTAAATATGATTGCCAGTGTTCCTCTGAACATTTTGGTGGCCATTGTTCATAAGTTTACCAAAGTATCTGGCATTTAGAGGCCCCAAAATGAAGTTAGCGCATACAAACAGTCCCGTGAGTAACTTCATCTAATGAGAAATCAACACATTGACTGCATTTTTGTGGGGTAAAAACACAGAAATATATGTTTACCCCCCAAAACCCATATATTTTTGGAAAGTACACATTCTACAGAATCTAAAATGGGTACCCATGCCTTTCTGCTCCAAACTACTGAGTCGCAAGGCCTTCCCACAATTGTCGGTTTTGGTGAAATATCTGAAAATTGCCTCAAAGCTTCAACTTCTCAGCACCATATCACCCATGTATCATTACGTACTAAGAAAAAGCACCCTAAATATGATTGCCAGGGTTCCTCTGAACATTTTGGTGGCCATTGTTCATAAGTTTACCAAAGTATCTGGCATTTAGAGGCCCCAAAATGAAGTTAGCGCATACAAACAGTCCCGTGGGTAACTTCAGCTAATGAAAAATCAACACATTGACTGCATTTTTGTGGGGTAAAAACACAGAAATATATGTTTACCCCCCAAAACCCATATATTTTTGGAAAGTTCACATTCTACAGAATCTAAAATGGGTACCCATGCCTTTCTGTTCCAAACTACTGAGTCGCAAGGCTTTCCCACAATTGTCGGTTTTGGTGAAATATCTGAAAATTGCCTCAAAGCTTCAACTTCTCAGCACCATATCACCCATGTATCGTTACGCACCAAGAAAAAACACCCTAAATATGATTGCCAGGGTTCCTCCAAACAGTTTGGTGGCCATTGTTCATAGGTTTACCAAAGTATCTGGCAGTTAGAGGCCTCAAAATGAAGTTAGCGCATACAAATAGTCCTGTGGGTAACTTCATCTAATGAAAAATCAACACATTGACTGCATTTTTGTGGGGTAAAAACACAGAAATATATGTTTACCCCCCAAACCCATATATTTTTGGAAAGTACACATTCTACCGAATCTAAAATGGGTACCCATGCCTTTCTGCTCCAAACTACTGAGTCGCAAGGCTTTCCCACAATTGTCGGTTTTGGTGAAATATCTGAAAATTTCCTCAAAGCTTCAACTTCTCAGCACCATATCACCCATGTATCGTTACGCACCAAAAAAAAACACCCTAAATATGATTGCCAGGGGTCCTCCAAACAGTTTGGTGCCCACTGTGCATAGGTTTACCAAAGTATATGGCAGTTAGAGGCCCCAAAATGAAGTTAGCGCATACAAATAGTCCTGTGGGTAACTTCAGCTAATGAAAAATCAACACATTGACTGCATTTTTGTGGGGTAAAAACACAGAAATATATGTTTACCCCCCAAACCCATATATTTTTGGAAAGTACACATTCTACCGAATCTAAAATGGGTACCCATGCCTTTCTGCTCCAAACTACTGAGTCGCAAGGCTTTCCCACAATTGTCGGTTTTGGTGAAATATCTGAAAATTGCCTCAAAGCTTCAACTTCTCAGCACCATATCACCCATGTATCGTTACGCACCAAAAAAAAAACACCCTAAATATGATTGCCAGGGGTCCTCCAAACAGTTTGGTGCCCACTGTGCATAGGTTTACCAAAGTATATGGCAGTTAGAGGCCCCAAAATGAAGTTAGCGCATACAAATAGTCCTGTGGGTAACTTCAGCTAATGAAAAATCAACACATTGACTGCATTTTTGTGGGGTAAAAACACAGAAATATATGTTTACCCCCCAAACCCATATATTTTTGGAAAGTACACATTATACCGAATCTAAAATGGGTACCCATGCCTTTCTGCTCCAAACTACTGAGTCGCAAGGCTTTCCCACAATTGTCGGTTTTGGTGAAATATCTGAAAATTGCCTCAAAGCTTCAACTTCTCAGCACCATATCACCCATGTATCGTTACGCACCAAAAAAAAACACCCTAAATATGATTGCCAGGGGTCCTCCAAACAGTTTGGTGCCCACTGTGCATAGGTTTACCAAAGTATATGGCAGTTAGAGGCCCCAAAATGAAGTTAGCGCATACAAATAGTCCTGTGGGTAACTTCAGCTAATGAAAAATCAACACATTGACTGCATTTTTGTGGGGTAAAAACACAGAAATATATGTTTACCCCCCAAACCCATATATTTTTGGAAAGTACACATTCTACCGAATCTAAAATGGGTACCCATGCCTTTCTGCTCCAAACTACTGAGTCGCAAGGCTTTCCCACAATTGTCGGTTTTGGTGAAATATCTGAAAATTGCCTCAAAGCTTCAACTTCTCAGCACCATATCACCCACGTATCGTTACGCACCAAAAAAAAACACCCTAAATATGATTGCCAGGGGTCTTCCAAACAGTTTGGTGCCCACTGTGCATAGGTTTACCAAAGTATATGGCAGTTAGAGGCCCCAAAATGAAGTTAGCGCATACAAATAGTCCTGTGGGTAACTTCAGCTAATGAAAAATCAACACATTGACTGCATTTTTGTGGGGTAAAAACACAGAAATATATGTTTACCCCCCAAACCCATATATTTTTGGAAAGTACACATTATACAGAATCTAAAATGGGTACCCATGCCTTTCTGCCCCAAACTACTGAGTCGCAAGGCTTTGCCAAATTTGGCGGTTTTGGTAAAATATTTTGAAAATTGCCTCAAAGCTTCAACTTTCCAGCATCGTATTGTCCATGTATCATTACCAGCATAAAGCATCCTAAATATAAACATAGGGGTCTACTAAACAGTTTGATGCCCAATGTGCATAGATATACCAAACTATGTGGGGCACAGAGACCCCCAAATGACAATATGTATAGACATTTTCACGGCTGACGCGCTGGCTGCTGCAATATAACCACCCGGTGTGTGTATTATGCGACATTAGACCACCTAACAGTACAGAGACCCCAGAAAACCATATATTTTCAGAAAGTACACATTCTGACGAATCCAATATGGGTAAATATGTGTTCCTACTGCAAACTGTCAAACTGCAAAGCAATGCTGAACGTAACGGTTTTTATCAAATTTCTGAAAATCGTCACAAAGCTTGAATTTTACCCCATTATATGCCCCACATTTCGTAACTTATCAGCATAAAACATCCTGAATATGAACGCCAGGGGTCTACTGAACACTTTGATGCCCAATATGCATAGATATACCAAACTATGTGGCGCACAGAGACCCCCAAATGACAATAGTGTATATACATTTTCACGGCTGACGCACGCTGGCTGCTGCAATATAAGCACCCGGTGTGTGTAATATGCGACATTAGACCCCCTAACAGTACAGAGACCCCAGAAAACCATATATTTTCAGAAAGTACACATTCTGACGAATCCAAAATGGGTAAATATGTGTTCCTACTGCAAACTGTCAAACTGCAAAGCAATGCTGAACGTAACAGTTTTTATCAAATTTCTGAAAATCGTCACAAAGCTTGAAATTTATCCCATTATATGCCCCACATTTCGTAACTTATCAGCATAAAACATCCTAAATATGAGCGCCAGGGGTCTACTGAACACTTTGATGCCCAAAATGCATAGATATACCAAACTATGTGGCGCACAGAGACCCACAAATGACAATATGTATAGACATTTTCACGGCTGACACGCTGGCTGCAGCAATATAACCACCCGGTGTGTGTGTATTATGCGACATTAGACCACCTAACAGTACAGAGACCCCAGAAAACCATATATTTTCAGAAAGTACACATTCTGACGAATCCAATATGGGTAAATAAGTGTTTCTACTGCAAACTGCCAAACTGCAAAGCAATGCTGAACATAACGGTTTTTATCAAATTTCTGAAAATCGTCACAAAGCTTGAATTTTACCCCATTATATGCCCCACATTTCGTAACTTATCAGCATAAAACATCCTGAATATGAACGCCAGGGGTCTACTGAACACTTTGATGCCCAATATGCATAGATATACCAAACTATGTGGCGCACAGAGACCCCCAAATGACAATAGTGTATACATTTTCACGGCTGACGCGCGCTGGCTGCTGCAATATAAGCACCCGGTGTGTCTAATATGCGACATTAGACCCCCCTAACAGTACAGAGACCCCAGAAAACCATATATTTTCGGAAAGTACACATTCTGACGAATCCAATATGGGTAAATATGTGTTCCTACTGCATACTGTCAAACTGCAAAGCAATGCTGAACGTAACGGTTTTTATCAAATTTCTGAAAATCGTCACAAAGCTTGAATTTTACCCCATTATATGCCCCACATTTCGTAACTTATCAGCATAAAACATCCTGAATATGAACGCCAGGGGTCTACTAAACACTTTGATGCCCAATATGCATAGATATACCAAACTATGTGGCACACAGAGACCCCCAAATGACAATAGTGTATACATTTTCACGGCTGATGCGCGCTGGCTGCTGCAATACAAGCACCTGGTGTGTGTAATATGCGACATTAGACCCCCCTAACAGTACAGAGACCCCAGAAAACCATATATTTTCAGAAAGTACACATTTTGACGAATCCAATATGGGTAAATATGTGTTCCTACTGCAAACTGTCAAACTGCAAAGCAATGCTGAACGTAACGGTTTTTATCAAATTTCTGAACATCGTCACAAAGCTTGAATTTTACCCCATTATATGCCCCACATTTCGTAACTTATCAGCATAAAACATCCTAAATATGAGCGCATGGGGTCTACTGAACACTTTGATGCCCAATATGCATAGATATACCAAACTATGTGGCGCACAGAGACCCCCAAATGACAATATGTATAGACATTTTCACGGCTGACGCGCTGGCTGCTGCAATATAACCACCCAGTGTGTGTATTATGCGACATTAGACCACCTAACAGCACAGAGACCCCAGAAAACCATATATTTTCAGAAAGTACACATTTTGACGAATCCAATATGGGTAAATAAGTGTTTCTACTGCAAACTGCCAAACTGCAAAGCAATGCTGAACATAACGGTTTTTATCAAATTTCTGAAAATCGTCACAAAGCTTGAATTCTACCCCATTATATGCCCCACATTTCGTAGCTTATCAGCATAAAACATCCTAAATATGAGCGCCAGGGGTCTACTGAACACTTTGATGCCCAATATGCATAGATATACCAAACTATGTTGCGCACAGAGACCCCCAAATGACAATATGTATAGACATTTTCACAGCTGACGCGCTGGCTGCTGCAATATAAGCACCTGGTGTGTGTATTATGCGACATTAGACCCCCCTAACAGTACAGAGACCCCAGAAAACCATATATTTTCAGAAAGTACACATTCTGACGAATCCAAAATGGGTAAATAAGTGTTTCTACAGCAAACTGCCAAACTGCAAAGCAATGCTGAACATAACGGTTTTTATCAAATTTCTGAAAATCGTCACAAAGCTTGAATTTTACCCCATTATGTGCCCCACATTTCGTAACGTATCAGCATAAAACATCCTAAATATGAATGACAGGGGTCTACTGAACACTTTGATGCCCAATATGCATAGATATACCAAACTATGTGGCGCACAGAGACCCCCAAATGGATATATAGTAGATAAAATTTACATAGGCAAAACAAAATAACACAGAACAGTGTGAAATGCAAATAAATCACCAAAAACTAATAAAACCACAAAATCAATGCTTTTTTTTTTCACACTAGTGTAATCGGCCACCAGAATTACCGTTTGAATATTTTAGCTGGGCCAAATCGATTATACGGGCAGAAACAAGTGAACAACACAAATGCAGAGCTGAAAATGCAATAAAATGGCTAAAAATTCAATAAAATGGCTAAAAATGCACCAAAATACCCAAAATTGCAATATAACCACCAAAATAACATACAAAAGCTATTGCACAGTACGGTTAGCGAATACGCTATTCGGAACGGCAATAAAACATTTTTTTTAGCCCAAAAAGAGACGATGCGATAAGAAAAAAAAAAAAAAAAGCCACAAAGCCATATATGTACATATGCGTGTGCACAACGGGTAAATTGCATGTTATTTGCGCATGTGCGCGTGTGCAAGTGTACATGGGTGCTGTGAGTGTGTGTGACCCCCCCAATCCCCAAAAATCTATGTGTGAGTGTGTGTAAGTGTGAATGTAAGTGTATATTACTGTAATAAGTGTGTGTTGGTGTGTTTGTGTGTTTTTGTGTGTGTAAATGTTACACTTACCTGGGGTAGATGCTGCAGATCGATCAGAAAGGGTCCCACGCAGCAGATCTCCAGCTCCAACGATCATCAGCCATGTGGGGGCGGAGCTGGGCGGAAGTGCGGCGCAGGCAGCAGCAGGACGCATAGGAAACGCGTCCCTGCTGCTGCTTTGGGGCCCCTGGGCGATCGCGCCCCAGGGGCCACACGATCCCCTGCTCTGCTCGTTGTCTAGGGGCAGGGGATCGTGAAGGAGCGGAGCGAGCGGCTCTAACAGCCGCTCCTCCGCTCGCAAACCCGGAAGTGCTGCAGAACGTAGAATCTACGATCTGTGGCACTTTGGTCCTTTGATCCACAGAACGTAGATTCTACGTTCTGTGGCACTTAAAGGGTTAATAACAGTGTCTACAAAATGGCACCTGTCTAAGTGAATCGTGAATTCCAAGATTTAAAAAAACAAGATTGAAATAATTTATATAGTGTAAGTGAAATTTATTTTGCTTGACTAACATTATGAAATAGGATTTGGAATTACTTGTTAGGGTGACAGGTTAATAAAGATATCCGTAGTCTAGGTTAAAAACCTATGTTCCTATTATTATCATTATTATTATTAACATGTATTTATATAGCGCCAACATATTGCGTAGCACTGTAACGTAAATGTGATTATACAACTAAATCACATGAATTCTATACATAGAACATATGGAGTTACATACATCGCAATCAATATCAAAAGGTGAGGAAGGCCCTATGCAAAAGAGCTTACACTCTAAAGGGAAGGGCGTAATATGCAAGGTGTGGGACAGAACATGTTTCCTAAAATGCTCTATAAAAGTGTCGGCCTTTGAAGTGAACCTTCCATTTTAGTTTTTAGGAATAAAAATAAACTTTGATTTGTTTGGAAGCATGCACTATCCTGTGGAAAACCCAACAGTGAATAAAACACAGGCAAATAACTCTTTGCAGTTACACTGGGTGTTTGTTTTTTTTAAAAAAAAGATATTGCCTCTTCTGCCATTAGATTGAATCCCCACAGTCCGACCGCTGCAGATGTCAATGGATACTATGGACTTGCTAGGAATAGACTTGCTAGAAATGGTCTTGATGGCTTTTGTCTCTCTCTTAGTAACAGTTTATCTAGCAGGAATATATTTAGAAAGTTAATTAGAAATTAAAATGTTTATTTGAGTTTGAGTCTTTTGTATACACAATGTAGTTAATAATTTAATATAATTAAAGTCTACATTTAATAGTGCATTACAGGTTGTCAAACCTCTATCATAATTAAACTGATGATTTTCCAAAGAAATCTTACAGTTATTTCTCCTTTCTGGTAAAGAAAACTTCCATTTTACCATCAAGCATTCTGCCTCAGGCTGAAGTAAGGTAGGTATTATAACTGGAAGAATACATTAATAATTGGATCTGAAAAGCAATATCCACCAAGAAAATGTTTGTGCGCGAATTGCATGATTTATTTTGTTTCTCACCTTCTCTTCCTTTTTTTTGTTAGCCAAGCAAATGTTTTCTATGGTCCTATTCATTTGCTGAAGAGTTATGATGGTGTCTTCATGTTTGTCTAAATAAAACATAATTAAAACTAATTTTAAACGACATGCTGAGTCTTAGCTTTATAAAACATTTTAATAAATATTACCTCGCGCCTCTTGGCTCTACTTTCAATCATCATTATTTATGACACTGTCAGTAACAGGGAAAAAAAAGAGAGCATTCATTTCAAATATATTATTCCCTAGCAACGGAAGCTACAAAGGCTAACTAAGTGGTGCAGAGAAGATACAAGGTAACCCATACAATGAAAAATACTTTGTTCCAATATTTATAATGGATTTTATAATAACTAAATTGTGTTTTGGATGGCTACTTTTTAAAGTGAATTATGTTTTTTTATTCTGAACCAAATAACAAAGTATTACTGTTATATATGTGGGGGTGATGGGATGACCTAGAATCCATGAAGGTATCACTAGCTAAGAACTGTATGACATATACTTTAATCTACATAATCTATCAAAATCTTCCAGGCTGATTTAAACAAATGTAATTTAGGCAGGTGCTTTTGAATACATAAAGATGAGACGATATTGACCGTTTACTAGGCAACCACGCAGGTCTGTTTCCATGGTCATGAAATATGCTAAGTGCTGTTATATAAATGCATTAGTGAAATGACCTTTGGGATCAAATGCAATGTGTTGCTTTTTTGCAGGTGACATAAAGATTTGAAACAGCAGGAGGTGAGCCAAATAGGTAATGATTGGGGACATTTTAAATTGTTACTTTAATAAATCCAATTATCCAAAGTGTGACAATAATCCACGGATGGTACAGAAATCCTAATCTAAAACTCAGACTAAAATACTGCTAATGACAACATTATATAACAAGCAAGAAAGCAAGCAATGTAGTATAGAGCCAGTCGATCCAGGCTAAGTAGGAATTACACTACCAGTGGAAAAGAAGTCACAGATGGAGACTGACATGTCTAGTTCTTTGTAAAATAGCAGTTAGAGGAGAGCACTTATAGAAGCAGATACTGCTAAAACATTTTTAAATAAATAAGTAGTAGTAAAGAAATCTCTTTCTCAGGTTATTAACGATAGCCTTTGGCTATTTTATGTTACTTTTAGGGCTACTCCACACGAGGAGATTCAGTGAGGCAACTCAGTGAGGCAACTTCGGGCGACTATAGAAAACGCTATTTAAAAGACTTTAAAAGGGCTTTTAAAAGACTTTGTTCTGTGTTGAATATAATGATATGGACACACCTCAAGATTCTGATTATCCACTTGGTGGGAGGATGGGTGTGTTTAAAAGTTTTCATGCTTTACACTGGGATTACACTTGAGAAAGGGCTATGCCCGAAACATGTTGTGTGATTTATAGTCAATAATAAAATGTTTTAGCAGTATCTGCTTCTATGAGTGCTCTCCTCTAACTGCTATTTTACGAGTCTACATGGGATTGCGGTAATCCTTCACTGTGGATTGAAGCACTGACAAATTAACCCTAGCAGGGGCAGAGCGGAGGAACAATTCCCCTTTCCTTTACATGTCTAGTTCTTCATCTGTATAGTAGAACTTTTTAGCTCACTGGTGTGACCTTAAATTGAATATTGCATTCCCAATAGTTTATATATAGTTGCCATTTTTCCTTTATGCATTTATTTTTGTCTACAGGGGCTGCCATGGGAGATCTTGATCATCAGGTATCCAATCCTCTAACTACAGCATTATTAGCAACTCTTGACATGGGCATTGTCAATTTCAGGACCCTCCCTCCATTTACCCACAACCCTCAATAAACACACTCACACATTTCCTTTGTGGATTGAAAAGGCCGCAGCCATTTTATTAACATATAAGTTAACTTGAAATCTCCTAACATTCCTAACCAAATAACCTTCAACAATTAATCAGTGGAATCTCCCCGACCCCATTAGCCGCTGAAGGCTGCTCTTGTGGAGATCCACTTGCCAAGCACCTGTCCAAATCCTGAGGCCCTTCCTTGTCCTTTCCCTCTCCTTTTACAGTGTCCAGTCACCATCCCCCTAGCCTCAGACCTACCCAACTTCCGCCACGGGCATTTGGGCATGAACCTTATGCCCTACATGCCTCCCCACCCATCAAAATCAAGGCCCTTTCAATCCCATCCGCCAAATCCAGGTTGAAAATATCTGTCCCTACCACTGAGAGATGTACCCTGTCTGCCGCAAAATACCCAGGTAGTCTAGACTCCAAGCTCTTATGCCTCACCACGATACCTCCTGATTGTCGAATAAAAGCACCAAGCAACTTATTCAGCTTCTGCCTGCTCCTTTCCATGGCAGCCATATCCCGTGCCCATCTCCATGTAATCCTACCAATCATTTCTGACCACACTATCACCACTCCGCCAAAAAGCGATCTTATCTTGTCCACATCCCACTTCATGGCACGTACGAGGTCCCATTGACTCATTGCTCCCATGTCGTTGCCACCTGCATGCAGTACTAAAACATCCGGCTTGCTTTCCACCCTTGCCAAGCTTATTACCTTATCCATCACTCCCGGCCATAAAAGCCCACCGAAACCAAACCATTTGATCAACACTCTCTCCTTCAAAAAGCCCAGCTGCATTCCTTCTCTCCGAACTGCGGCTCTCTGTGCCCCTCTTCGAATGAACGAATGACCCAGCAACCAAACCACTCGTTTAGAACCTTCAAAGAGATAGAAAACAACCAGCAAAAAATATATAACAAATTTGTAAACATACAGATTGCATGCCCCCAGACTCCCCCCATCGGACCCATTACAGTAACAGGGGTCGAATGTAACTTCTGAACCGCCTGGACTCCCACCGTCCCAGCTTCTTAATTGTACTTTCCGTAAGGCCAGCTCTTGCCGCTTCCGTGGCTGCCCCTATACGAAAAGAATGTGTACCGTAGTCCCGGGGTATTTTTCCCAGCTTTGTTACACCCCATCGAAAAACCCTCAAAAATTGGTACCTAGATAAGGGGACCCCATCTACGTGCATTAACAAGGGGCCAGTCACGTCTGGCCTCACGTCCAAATATCGCTGAAGGCATCCCCGAGGACAAACTGTGCCCCCATCTAAGTCGCCTAGCTCAATTTGCTTACCCTTCCCATATTTATCAGTTTTCGACCGCCGCAGCCAAATCCGTACTCCCCGAGGTACCAGCACAACATCCCGAAAATCCAGGCCCCCTGGTTTAGTTTTACTAGGGCTGACCAGTTCCCCGATCCTGAAGGCCCCAAAAAATGCCAAAGCAAATGCAGCTTGAAATAGCCGTACTTCAAAAGAGGATTTCAGCAATCCGCTCAATTCCTCCTGCAGTCCCTGCAAAAGTTCAAACGAAACCGGTCTTCTCGAGTCAGGTACCCTCACACCCTTTTTTCGAAATCCCTTAAGCGCTTGCCTCAGTTCGAAAGCCTTAGTAATGTCCTCCCACCCCCTGAGCTTGAAAAGGAACGCTAGAGCCGCTAATCCCTTTTCCAAACACGCCACTGACTTACCCGCTTCCACCTTCCAAAAAACCCACCACAGTAAAGCATCCATCCTGTCCGTCGATGAAAGTGTACCACCTGACCACTCCGCCAGGACGTCCCATTCCTCCCACACCTTTTGATAAGCCGCCCACGTGCTTTCCGACACCGACGTTCTCACCAGCCCACCAAGTCTCTTGTCCCGAGCCGCCACAGACCAGCTAGCATAGGTGTCCCCTCCCGATCTGCTCCCGGTGCCACCTGCCAAAAACGCTCCCACTGGAAGCGTGAGAGTGCGTCAGCAATCACGTTCAACTTACCTGGGACATGTATCGCCCTGAAGCTCAAATTAATCTGCAGACAGCGCAGTACAAAGGCTCTCAATAATCGCACCACCTCAGGAGAGGAGGCCGACTGCCGATTGATTGCCTGCACCACACCCATGTTATCAGAATGAAAGACCACTCGTTTATCCGCCAAAATTGAGCCCCACAAATACGTAGTCACCAAGATTGGGAAAAGTTCCAAGAAACATAGATTCCTCACTAGCCCCAACTGCACCCACTCCTCCGGCCACCGTTCCGCGCACCATTTCCCACCCAGGTAGGCTCCGAAACCGCCGCTACCCGATGCATCCGTAAACAACTGTATGTCCTCACAAGGCGTGTCAATGCCTTGAAAAAGGACTGTTCCGTTGAACTCCTGTAAAAACTTCTCCCACACCTCCAAGTCACTTCGAACCTCATTGGACAGCCTGACGTGATGCCATTGTTCCTGTACTCCTGCCATAGCCAACCCTAGTCGCCGACAAAATATCCTTCCCATTGGGATGACCCGACAAGCGAAATTGAGCTTCCCCAACAACGACTGTATTTCCTTTAAAGTGGCTTTCTTCCTCCCGCGCAAACCCCTGACCGCCTGGCATAAATCAAGCAACTTATCCTCAGGTAGCCTCGTCAGCCCTGCCTCCGAATCAATTTCCAAACCGAGGAAGCTTAGCCGAGTCGTCGGGCCCACTGTTTTGTCCGGGGCTAACGGGACCCCGAATTCGCCCGCCACGTCCTGCAACTCCTCCAGCAGAAAAGCGCACTCCTCTGTGCCCGCCCTACCGACACATAAAAAATCATCCAAGTAGTGCACTATTCTACTGGAGCCGGTCCTCCGACGCACCACCCATTCCAAGAAGGTACTAAACCGCTCAAAATAGGCGCAAGAAATCGCACAACCCATTGGCAAGGACAAATCAACGTATATCTTCCCGTCAAAGGCACAGCCTAACAAGTGATGACATTCGGGGTGTATGGGTAGTAGCCGAAACGCTGCCTCTATGTCTATTTTAGCCATCAACGCGCCCCTGCCGGCTCCTTGCACCTTCGCCAAAGCCTTATCAAAGGACGTGTAAGACACAGAGGAAAGCTCCGGATCGATGTCGTCGTTTACAGACCCCCCTTTTGGGAACGAGAGATGATGTATCATCCTGAATTTGCCCTTTTCCCTCTTGGGAACTACCCCAAGAGGGGAAATCCGCAAGTTATCCCATGGGGGGGCCTCAAACGGCCCCGCCATCCGGCCCAACTCAACCTCTTTATCCAACTTTACTTGTACAATCCCAGGGTTTTGATAAGCCGATTTCAAATTAGTATGCGTCTCACTCCCTTTCCTTGGTTGAAACGGTATCCGGAACCCTACCCGGAAACCCTCCCGCAGGAATTCTGCGTCATCCTGTTTAGCGTACAGTTTTAACCAAGGAAGCATCGCGCCTAGTCTCACCGGGGTCCTCCCCTTTTCCAGTATCGGCGCCTTTTGCCCCCCATTTCCCTTTCTTATTACACCTGCAGTAGGGATGGGTGCCGCTACATCCTGAGCACTCATGTTTGAATTTACACGACGCTCCCCACTTGCAATGCCCGTCGTTGTACATCCAACAAAACCCAAGCTTGTGACCCGCCGATGAAGAACTGGATTGCTCCCCACCGGCGGGTCGAGGAAAGGGGGACACTTTCTGCGCCAACATCAATCTCATCCATAGTGTCATGTCCAGCTGATCCCACCGCATTCCAGGGTTAGCCGCCAATCGTTGCCTAAACTGTTCATCGTAGCGCCACCACGCTAGGCCACCATAAACGCGAAACGCCTCCCATATACCGTCCAAATAACAAAAAAGTGCCGAACACTTCTGGGGATGCTTCTCCCCGATAACCCCGGCCAATATGCAAAACGCCCGGAGCCAATTGCCGAAAGTCTTGGGAATCTTCCTATATCTTTTCGCCCTCTCCTCCTCCTCCTTTTTTCCCTCCTTTTTATCATCCTCCTTCACCTCCACCGCCTCTTCCAAAGGGAGCAGTGAAAAAATTTCTACAAACTCCCCCTTCCATATCTTTTCTTTAGTCTCCAATTTTAAGTGTACCCCTACCGGACCTGCGAATGAGACGTAGGAGTTTTGCCGTGCCACCTCAGCCACGCCCCCCAATATGACTTCCTTTTCCTTATCCCTTTCTGCCGCGTTGCCGCTGTCCCCTTCCCCGGCAGACTTGCCCGGGGTGCCCCCAACCGCCGACGCCACACTCCCGCATGTTACCACCGGCCCAGACGCGTCACCGGCTACTGGCCCCTGTCTCGCTCCTGTTTCCTGCCGATCTCCTCCCCAGACTCTCGCCACTCCTTGCTGTGACCCCCTTCTATCCTCCCAACTGGCCAAAAAACCCTTCAACCCGTCCAACAGAGATTCCCCACCTTGTCCCGATGTCCCCAATGTACCTGTTCCTGGCCCCCCTCGGGCCGTGTTGGGCGAAGTCCCCGATCCGTGAGGATGTCCTGATATCTCCGGCACGTCAACCGTCCTGGATGGCCGATTCCCACTGGCCTCCGGATGGCCACACTGGTCCTCCCCCACGCCATGGGTTACCATTACCCTCCTCGGCGTGTTCCGACTGTCCCGTGTCGACTCCTGCGATCTGCATAAAGAAGCACAGCGGCAGCATGCTTTGCCATGTCCCAACCTCTCCCTTGAGATGGTTCTCCGTGGGCTCACGCCCGCTCTTCTACGCTCAGATCTACTCCTGCCTCCATCTCTCCAAACATTCCTAGAGAGCTCAGACCTGGGCTCCCTGCCGCTATTCTGTGGCCTTCCCTGCCTCCTTGGGCTACCCCTGTCCCTCCGGGTGCCATGGCCTTGGACCACCCACCTCGGGTCCCTGCTTCTACTGCCAGACCTTCCTCTGGACCTGCTCCGTCTGAACCTGGCCTGCTGTGTCCTCTCATACCCCCCTCCCCGTGACAGCCTGCCTGGGGTGCTCTCCATGGGCCTGCCTTGGTCCAACCTAGGCCCTGGTGGTAGTGCCTCCAACTGGGTAGGGCCTGCAACCCCTGCGCCCTCCCCTCCCCCTCCAGGGCTCCTGCTTCCGTCTGTCGCACACACTGCTGCCACGGACTGCTCCCCTACTGCTGCCTGAGTTTCCCTCCTACCCGGGACCCTAGCCTGTCTGGAGGGCCCGGATGCCGCCTTCCTAGCCGCAGCTCTTGTCACAGCCCCTGACCTGTTCACCGGGCGCGTCTCCTCCGGCAACACCGCCCCCGCCGAAGTCCGCTGCCTCTCAGCGGACGGACTCCTCCGCCGTCCATTGCGGGGTGAACTGGGGCTCAGCCGCACCGGCGGCCTTGTCCGCCTCGCGGTCCGCCTTGCCGACATCTCCCCCTCCGCCTCTCCACTGGCTGCTGCGGCTCCACTCCTAGCGCCGGAGAGGATCTCCTGCAGTTCCTGCCGGAACCGGTCACTGTTCCGACCCGACAGCACCTCCTTAATATTCGCCAGCGCTTTCTCCATCGCCATCACTTCGTCCAGCTCCTATCGGCGGGGGGTTGATTCCTAAAATGGCGCCGACTCTTCTCCGCGCTCCGTGCTTCACGCCTCGTGCTCCTCCCCCTGAACTACATTTCCCACAAACCCTTACTCCTATCATCCGGGTCCTACTTCCTTGCCCTGTCATGTCCCTGTCCTTCCATTCCATTCAGTCCCCACGGGCCTGCTTCCCAGGCCCTCCCTAGATGCCAGTTAGAAGGTTTATCATTTTAGTTTCTTACAAAATTTTCATGGCAGACTGCTTATTAGCAATCCATTTTAATACTTCACTTAATTACTAATTCCCCACTGCCATGGTATTTTTATACAAACACAGTAAAACCTAAATTTTATATCCGCTGATTTTAAGTTTTCCCTCATTTATATATATCATATATATCATATGCATAATACATTTCCCTGATTTTACATTTTCCCGGATTTTACACCATTTTTTTTCTGGTCCCCTGAAAACCATAAAATGGGGGTTCTACCGCATCTGTATTTAAAAAAACTTAGCCCAATGGGTTTGCAGCCATTGATTGTAAAATAAAACACTATTTTATTAATAACCATGTCATTTTTTGCAAAACCCTGCAGTTTTCGGGTGAAAAATCCAAAAAAATGGTGAAAACCGGATGAAAAATCGGAAAAAGAGAGTTTTCACAAATTTTTTCCAAAAAATTCTCGGGAAAGCGTATTAATAAATAAGCCCAAAAAACCCGTGTAGATTTGATCAGAGTTTTGTTCAGAAAATATTGAGATAAATTTGGACTTTGATAAATAACCCCCATAGAGCTGTGGTGGATGGGGGGCTCTATACAACCCAGCAGTATATTCAATGTCAAATGGAGTAAACAAACGAATGTGACACTGTAGATAAAATAACACCTGTAAATTTCAAATTGGCCGAATTATCCAGCAATTAAAGATAATACTGGCCTGTTTTTTGGGGTGCATAAGACTCCATGTCCTCTTTAGCGGTCCAAGTAGTGGACCAATTGTAATCAGTGATGTAGCACTACCACTTTATGACACAGTGTTGGTGGGAATCAATATAACAACCAATATTCCAATCAGGCACAACATCTGCCCACAGGATGAATAAACAAATACCCTATGAGGAGCCATGCATACATATGGCCACCTTTCTATGTTTTTTTCTGTTCAGGATGACCACTTGAATGATCATCAGCCAAACACTTACATGTAGAGTTAGGTTTAACTGTCATATTTAAAATATATCAAATACTGGCAGATTAAATTCTATTTTGAGTCCAGCGACTTTCATGGTGTATATTTTGCACCAGCTCTGTCTCATTTCTTCTGAAGATTATCAGTACAATCTGCCTATTATCTGCTTAGCTAATAAATCATTTCCTGTTTCCTGTAAACCTGTTATTTGTACTTTGTTCAAGTTAACAAAAGAAGTCTAGAAAAACTGTGGTCGATATTTCCACTTCCTATTAAAAGGAACAGTAACGTCAAAAAATTAAAGTGTTTTAAAGTAATTAAATATAATGTATTGTTTCCTTGCACTAGTACAATTGGTGTGTTTGCTTTAGAAACACTATTGTAACTTATACAGTATAGACAAGCTGGAGTAGCCATGGGGACAGCCATTCAAAGCACACATTACGTAGCAAATAACAGATGCACTCTGTAGAATGCCATTGAACTCTATTACAGATCTTATCTGCTAACCTGTGCCTTTTCTCCTTTTCCAGCTTGAATGGCTGCTCTAATGGCTACTCAGCAGCTTATTTATATAAACTATATTAGTCTTTGTAAATCAAACACATAACTTTTTCCAATGCATGCCAACAATACGTGATATTTAAATTACTTGAAACTGGTTTTCTTTTTTGGTGTTGCTGTGCCTTTAAGTTTTTAGAAACATGTTAACACATACCATGATTCTCTTTATTGCCCTATACATAAAATATTATTCATTATGCTGTATTTTTAAGCCAGAGGCGCAGTTGCTGTAAAACCCAGGTCTGGCAGGCCAAGAAACATACAGGAGCGGCAGACAACCCAAAGATCATCTCCAACGACCTGCAAGAACATCTTGCTGCAGATGGTGTATCTGTACATCGTTTTACAATTCATCGCAATTTGAACAAAAAACGTCTGTATGGCAGGGGGATTAGAAAGAAGCCCTTTCTGCACTCACGCCACAAACAGAGTCGCTTGTTGTATGCAAAAGCTCATTTAGACAAGTCACAGTCATTTTGGAACAAAGTGCTTTGGACGCATGAAACAAAAATTGAGTGATTTGGTCATAACAAAAATCGATTTGCATGGCGGAAGAAAAACACCGCATTCCAAGAAAAACACCTGCTACCTACTGTCAAATTTGGTGGAGGTTCCATCATGCTGTGGGGCTAGTTCAGGAACTGGGGCCCATGTTAAAGTCAAGGGTCGTATGAATTCAACCCAATATCAACAAATTTTTCAGGATAATGTTCAAGCATCAGTCACAAAGTTGAAGTTACGCAGGGGTTGGATATTCCAACAAGACAATGGCCCTAAACACAATTTCGAAATCTACAAAGGCATTTATGCAGAGGGAGAAGTACAATATTCTGGAATGGCCATAACATTTACCTGACTTGAATATTATCGAAAATCTATGGTATAATTTGAAGCAGGCTGTCCATGTTCTGCAGCCATCACATTTAACTGAACTGGAGAGATTTTGAATGGAAAAATATCGCCATCCAGAATCCAGACACTCATCAAAGGCTATAGGAGGCATCTAGAGGCTGTTACATTTGCAAAAGGAGGCTCAATTAAGTATTAATGTAATATCTCTGTTGGGGTGCCCAAATGTATGCACCTGTCTAATTTTGTTATGATGCATATTTCTGTAATCTACAGATTATGTCACTGCTGAAATACTACTGTTTCCATAAAGCATGTTATATATTGAGGGCAGAGACACGTGGAGATTCGGGGAGATTTAGTTGCCCGGTGACAAATTGCCTCTTCTTTGGGCGACTAATCTCCCCGAACTGCCTTCCTGCCGGCTAGAATCTAAATCACCAGCAGGATGGCACTCTGCTTCATTTTCCAAGTCACCCGAAGTTGCCTCATGAGGAATTCTTGCCAGCGGGAAGGCAGTTTGGGGAGATTAGTCACCCGAAGAAGAGGCAATTTGTCGCCGGGCGACTAATCTCCCTGCATCTCCATGTGTGTCTCTGCCCTAAAAGGAAGTTGCTACTTTGAAAGCTCAGCCAATGATAAACAAAACTCCAAAGAATTAAGTGGGGTTCCCATACTTTTTCATATGACTGTATTTGTATTCCCTATTTCATATGATTATTTTAGTCAATCTCAATATTTATAAAGAATGCATTTACATCACATAGAAAGCAGAGCAGTGATGATTCTAACATGAGTGTCAATGATATCCCCATACACATCTATAAATGGATGATTTTCAAACTAGTGGTCAAGTTTCTTATCTAGATATTATATAGCAAAATGTGAAGTGTTATACTACATTATTGCTGTAAATACAAAATATTCAGTCTGTCTCCATGTAATCTCCCTTGTTCAGATTACAACTTCATGCTTAGTTGGGGCTTTTCTTTGCCATGATAGTGGGAGTTAGGCTTGGACAAATTTGATCCGTTTAGTTTTGCCTAAAATTTGTCGCTGGCAAAAAGTCGCCAACGCCATACAAGTCTATGGGTGTCAATTCTGAGGGGAAACAAGGCGGAAAAATTCACCCATCCCTAGTGGAAGTTGATTGGGAATGTGGTATCCATGCAGCTTGCATTCATAGATACAGTACCTACCACCAGCTTGATGTTGGAAAATGAATATTTGTTAGACAGAATGAGTAAATTATGGAGCCTTTTATCCAAAATAAATATATATAGGAAGCTACAGTATATGTCATTGCAATTTCCATTGATGTAGTCCTATGTAAACAAATAATTTGTCATCTTTTACTGATTTGCTTTTTCACTGTAATTTCCGGTATTGTTATTGTGAATGGTGGTGCAAAAACAAATATCAGATTTAATGTAATGTTGTAGGAGATGGTTATTTTCTTCTTTTTTCCCCTTAGGCTGCAAAGGAATTTCTCATTGGGATGTTTTGTTGTTTCAGGAAGCTGAGCATATGGTTTCTAGTGTACTAATATTCTGAATCCGTATAAGCACGCTATAGTATTAAAATTGAAGAAATTATCATAAATTCTGAAAAATTGCTGTTACACATTTTTTTTTACACTTTAAAAATTCTTTCACATGTTCCCCAATTTTAGATGTACATCCTTGAAAGTGAATGTTCCCCAGGAAGGCTAGCTACAGGAGGCGAATTTGTTAGGGCCTCACATCAACAACTGTGTTCCCCACTCTCAGCTTGCCTCCTTCTTTGTAGTTTGGACCTAGAGTAGTTAACTGTAAAACCACAACTATGGAAACAATTTCATAATATCCATATAAAATCTATTTTCATGGATACTATACATTTATAGTGTATAGCTGTGTTAATTAATAAATTGTAGTACCATGCTTGTTAGGTTCAGTTAGCACTGTACACATAGGCTTAGGGTGATTTTTTTTTGTTTAGGTAGGCTAAGTCTATTGTTACACATAGAGTAGTATTGTCTCAATTAAGATAAGCAATTAAGCCCCTAGAGCCACAGAGTGTTTAAAAATGGTGCCTGGAGAGCTATATTGCAGAAGATCCACCAGTGTGATATTCTTCAAGATTCCCCCTTTCGGGTATATACTCACAAGATTTCTTGGATTTCTGATTCATATAGTAATGTTCGTTCTTCACCTTATAAGTTTTCTCCAGTCATCCACCAAGTAGTATAATGAAGATATAAAGCAAAATATAGTATAATATTGCTTTAATAAATGTTAAAAATCACCATAAAACAAACAATTTTCTATACTTAACTCACAAGGATCGCCAGATCATAAAGCACGTAGTACCCAAAGCAGAATAAAAGTCCAGAGTTCTCTGGGTCCAGGAAGGTTTCTCCTGTTGAGTCTGTGATCGATGAATAAATCAAACTGGTCCAATATCCAACGCGTTTCGCAGTCTCCCTTGACCGCTTCCTCAGGGGAGGTGTGATGATCACACAAGTCCTTTATTCATCAATAGTGCAGTGGTGCGGTATTGGTATAAATTAATTATACCTCTTTCTATCTAAAAAATAAGTCTAATGTTACATCAACAGTTTCTTCACCTTTGATTTTCCACTAGTGGGGTAACAGCTGATTCAGCCCCATATTACAGTATAAGCATTGGCAAAAGTTGTAATTCGCCTGTCTGTGCACTTTAATCTGAAATCTGTCCCATACATGGGCTGACTTAAAAATTGCTTACTGATGGGCCCACATGTTGCATGGTTAAGTATAAAGTAATTTTTCACTTGACATGGACAAAGCCCAGACTATTCTGAAAATAATAAGCACTCTTTTATTATCAAGTATAGTTTGTACACATTACTGGAAATCAAGGCTAATGATTGGGTTGTTTAACAATAAAGCATGTTTATTGGTATACTTATTGCAACAAAACAAAGAGTGGTGCTCCAGAAAGAAAGGGTAAATAGCTCACTGAATTGATCATGTAGTCTAGGTGCACCAGCCCCAGACCCCAGCCTCAGGGAGCGGCAAACTGATATACAGCACAAAAAGACAGGGCTATCCAGCATTCAGAAGGATCCACAGGGCCAAAAGTATAAGTTAAAAAGTGTCTTTATTGATCATAATTAAAATAAGATCCATAGGCCTATGGAGATGCATTTATACCTTTAATTATGATCAATGAAATGCTTTTTAATTTATACTTTTGGCCCTTTGGATCCTTTTGAGTGCCGGATAGCCCTGTCTTTTTGTCCTGTTTATTTGTATACTTACACTTAAAACACAAGGGATATGTTAACATAGAAAGTATAATGCATATTATATATTTTGGCCCCCTTGCAAAAAACAGTAGCTGCCTTTTTTATTGCAGTATCAAAGTAATACAATATACTGTAACAGTAGATGAGAAAAAACTTGCATTCAACCATCAACACAACAATTGTGTATAAGTTAAAGTAGCCAAACTGATGTTAGCTGATCCAGAGGAAGGTGAAGTGAATCGATACAATAGTTGCTAATATTCCTCAAAGAATTTTTTTAACTAATTGTATCAACTAATGTAGCAAATTGTAACAGTTCAGAATCACTGAGCTGCCAGAATGAAACCCCAGAGACACAAACATTAAGCTTCAAACTTCAATTTTGTTCTTACTAGCTAAAGTTCACTAACTCACTCTTCCTAGAGAGTGCTGTAACAGTGGCTATACTGCACAATAGCTTCACCTCGTTCACTGGGTCCCTGTACACCGACTTCACTAAAGGAGTTGTCCCATTTAGGGTAGGCACTCAAAGAGCAGTCCTCCAGGCAGTATTAGTAATAACAGGTATTTATTGAGGTACTAGTGTGTATGACAGCCTTACGCGTTTCGTGTTCTCACAACAATTAATCATAGGCTGTGCTATGAGCCTATGATTAAGTGTTGTGAGAACACAGAACTCATCCACACTTGTACCTCTATAAAGACCTGTTTTTACTACTACTGTCTGGAGGACTGCTCTTTGAGTGCCTACCCTACAAACAATACAGTGATGTCCACTCCCTTATGCGGAAGGCTTGAGGCAGAGCACATGAGCCTCCTCTTTCCCGTGGTGAGTCTTTCTAAAAAGAAATGCTTATATGTTGTCGCTTTAGGGCCTAACACTACTGGGGCCTTGTTGACTCCTTGAAACCTCCACCCAAATAAACTACTGCAGGCCAAAGAGGAAGGACCTTCCCTTGCAAAGCACTTGTTACAGTGATGCAGGATCTGGTCATCAACCTAGGCTCAATGAAATGGGTATGAAAATAGGTACAAAAATGTTACATGGGGTTTAACCCAGCAACAGGGAAAGGAGGGGCTGTTAGGGAATGAAGGAATGAAGGGGCTATTGTACTTATACTTACACATCCTTGCCCTCAATCTTTCTGAAGTCTTTCTGAAACCCTAATAGCCAAACTTTATAAACTCTGAAAGAGTTCCATGCACTAAAAACCGTTGCTGGATTATGCTTGAATGGCTGCTTTCTATTTGTTTGTTTTCACATAGTTAGTTACATCATAAATAATGATGAGGGATTTTGTGGAGTTTAAGTTTGCATAAAAGTTTACAAATATATGGAAAATTACACAAAATAGTGCTTTTAACTCTGCAGTGGCATCCACATTGTCCTCCATTTTTAAGAAGCTTATTTCTACTATTCTTCATAGAAAAATATTGTAACACTAGATATCCTTTCTCCCAGCTGCTCAGTTCAGCAAATCTACAATTCAGACTGACTTAAAACCACTTTTAATTTTCCATTAATTATGCACTATACTGAATTCAGCTGAAGGATGGAACTAGGGGTAGGCAGAAGAGGCACATGTCTACAGGTAAAGGTGAAGGGGTACCAAGTACATACTTCTTTTTCCTGGCTGCCCCTAGTTCCTAGCTTCTGAAGAGGCTTTTTGTGCTCCTGCCTCCCCTGCCTGCCACAGTTAACCAGGGGAGTGAGTGTGATCATGCGCTTGCTGGGTGATGAGTGCACTGTGCATTGGAGAAATGTACTCTGCATGGAGATATTCGCAAAAAAGTTTTGCCACTGGCAAAACCTTAAATTCCACAGCAAAACTAGAAAATCTAGAAAAACAAATATATATTTAGTCAAAGTTTTGGTCCTCCAAAAAGCAATCTATGCATATAAATGCAATATATACATGCGCTCAACATGCGTTTGCAACAGCATAAACATCTGTGTGTAAGATTCCTAAAGAGTATCTTTTGCTCCTTGCCCAGATACAGCACTGAATGTGATAGTCTATTTTATTTACAGTCATTTAGGGGAAGGCACATACGTACCTTGCATGTAGGGATGGGCAAATTTTTTCGCCTTGTTTCGCCGCAAAAATGACGCCCATAGACATGTATGGAGTTGTGTGTCAAAAAAATGGGCGTCGGCGACATTTCACAGGCGGCATTTTACCGGCGGCAAATTTTTGGCGAAGTGAAACGGGTCATATTCACCCATCCCTACTTGCATGTCATTCAGAGACTTAAGGTGCAACTGGGGGAATCTAATAAAACTCGCAAAGAGCAAAACAGTTTGTACAAATAAGAATAAAAATTCACATTTTGCAATGTTATACTCTTCCTTAAACTGTTATTGCTTGCAAATTTTAATTGCGCATTGCCCACTTTTAAGAAGTGCTTGAAGGTGTTATAATCTTTTGGAGCAAGCATAACAAAGTTTTATTACATTCAATGCGCACTGGCGCAAACTATAACATTTGCAAACCTTCTTCCCCTGTTGGAAGTGGACGCTAAACAGTTTCCAGGTTTGCGAAAGCTATATTAAATTTGCGCTAATGCTAATTTGTTCGCACAAAGGCATAACGATTTGCATTGCGAATATTTTTTCTGTTACCAACTTTATTACATTCCCAAAAAGTGTCAGAAGGTGAGTGCCGGATTTCTACTATAAAGAGAATAGCACTATTACAGAATTATTACATCCTAAAAAATTCATATGGAGCCAAATTAGTTTTCTCTACATCGGCCAATAGTTTATTAGACAGCCAATGACATCAGTACCCTGAAATGACTATTTCTTCAATAATGGCAAATACTTTTCTCATGCTTTAGGATACAATCAAGTATTAGCATTGAGTACTAACTCTATATAAGCTTTTCAATTCCTTTTGAACCATTTCCATTTATTGGCTAGGACCATTCCCGTTTCTTTTGAACTATCAAATAGTGCCAAGGCTGGGGGCAAAATTGGTAAGGCTACATTTTGTACCCAAGAACGGTCTGTCTAAGACTGTGCTTATGAAGGCAGACAGCAGCTTTAACATTGCATTTATACACAGTTTACTTGTTCAGCAAGCAGTTTCTGTGATAGATTATGTTTAAACACATTTCAGTTGTGGATATGCCATTAAATACAGATTGAAAGTTTTCAGCACAACATAATTCTATATAAGCCGTATGCTAACTGATTTATGGGGGAATGTAATATTTCAGGGAAGCAGTGATGTTATTCTCTGTGAAGTGCTGCAGTGTAAAAATAAATAGTATATTTATAAATCTCTGTTGTGGTCCTTTGCAGTTATCTCAAAACATTAATTGCAATAAATCATAGAAATAATCAAATTAAACATACCAAATTTCTTTACTCATATAGCTATGCATAAGTAACTTTCCAATAAACATTAATGAATTAATGTGTCCTTACTTGCTCTTCTCTACACTCACTGCTGGTTCTTCTACTAAAACAATGTAGCAGAAGCCAGCTCTACTTTAGCCAAGGCTGCAATTCCCACAATGCCATGCATGTTTTTATGCAGGTCTGTTAATCAGCTGGCTTCTATTTTAACAGAAGGCTGAAAATAAAAAGAGACAAATGCAGTTTTTACTGCAATTACATTTTACAAAAAAACTGTATAATATTGAATTAATCTGTAAGTGCTTGCAATTACATTTTCTTTAGATATAGCACAATTAGAAATATTGGGCTTATTTTTGAGCATGGTGCAAAGTGTAGGAGGCATGGAACCTGTTATCCAGAATGCTTGAGATCTTTCCATAATTTGGCTGGTAAAAAAATTGTTCAACAAAATTGTGTAAAAATATATACTGGGTAAATAGATAGGGTGTGCAAAATAGAAAAATGTTTTCAATATAGTTAGTTAGCCAAAAATATAATCTATAAAGGCTGGAGTGACTGGATGTCTCACATAATAATAAGAATAACATAAGTAATAAAAAGTACAAAATGTAATTGTAAGTGCAAATTGGAAAATGCAAAATGATTTGGACAGACCCATGATTTAAAAGGCTAAAGTAAATGTGAAACATGAATACTTATATTGGGCCTCCTTTATTACTACCAAGCACAAGGTGCAAAACAACACCCCTTAGTGCTCATTTACATAGCACTTACATCTGATGGAATGCAAGGTTTACTTCATGTTTACAGTAAATATTTATTTTTATTTTAAATGTTTTTATTTTGCATAAATAAAATATAACATAAGTAATAGCATGAGCATTGATCAGGAGCTGCAGGTACTGGACAATCTGCAGAGATATTAAGACACAGAATACAATGTTTTGAATTCACTGTAAATGAGTAACAATAAGCAAATAAACAATTATGACTGTTATTTGTGGGTACTGTCATTTTTCGGCACTTACAACGGTATTTATGGGTTACATTTAAATTGCACGCAGTGTGAGAGTGGGAGAGGGAGAGAGCAAGTCATTTTCACAATTATTCACCAGGAAGTCTAGTCCTTTGCATTAGGTAAAAGTAGTGGTAGAAATTAGCCCCGTGTTAAATTCCTATATGTCAGCCAAGGATTCCATACTTTGTAAAAGGTTTTCTGTGAGTCATTTTTCTGGCTCTTTAATTTCTCCAAAACTAAAACATTATCTATCTTTGCCTTGACTAAATTAAAGTCTAGGACAGGGGATTTCCATGCAGATGCTATGACTTGTTTCAAGGCTGAAAAAATGTGCATTATCATTTTCCTAAGGTATTTATTTGATTCTGAGATTCTCTTGTAAATATGTTTTTTTTTAGATTTAAGGTATGGCAAAACAAATTATCTGGAAAACCACAGGTCCCGAGCATTCTGGATAACAGGTCCCATACCTGTACATGAGGTACATATTAATATGCTGCCCTGAAGCTGAATTATAGTACATAATAATAATTGAATAATTCAAAATATTAAAAAATTATTTCCTTTTTCTTTGTTATAATAATACAGTAACTTGATTCCAAGCAAGAGTTTATATAAATAAAAACTTGGTAAATAAATAGGCTGTACATAATGAAAAATGTTTGTAATATAGTTAGTTAGCCAAAAGTTGAATCTATAAAGGCTGGAGTGACTGGATGTCTAACATAATAGAACACAACTTCCTTTTTAGTTCTCTAACTTTGTGTTAGTCAACGACTTTAAGGAGGGCCACATGGGACATAACTGTTCAGTGAGTTTGCAATGGATCCTTAGCATTCAGCTCAGATTTAAAAGCAACAGTTATGACCCATGTGGTCCTCCCTCTGGGGGGGGGGCTACTTGTTTATGAGTGCCCTTTTGGATCATAACCCCAAAAAAAGTTCTTAAATGGCATCATGTCTGTTCTTCTAACTTCAGTCATCCAATCTCTTAATTCATTTGATTAACCATCACTATAACTGCCCCATATTTTCCTTTCCAGATTGCTATCTATCTCTCAATCTGTCTATTTGTCATCTCTTAGGGGGTTATTTATCAAGGTCCGAATATCCGAACCTCGAATAATTCGTAGTTTTTGGAGCAAAAACCCCCCACTTTTTATTATATTCCGATGGTCTAAAAACTCTGAATCTGAAACCCCGGTATCTAAAAGCTCTCGAGGTCCTGTATAAGTCAATGGGGAAGTTCCCAGTGTCTGCACTGATGTCCGTAGCGATATCTGATGATTTTGCGGTTTCAGAGCAAAAATCTCCTAGTAAAATCTTAGTTTTTGCTGAAAACTCCGAACAATTCGGAGTTTTTGGGGGAAAACACCAAAGTTTGCCCGACCCTATTTTTTCAGGCTTTTTTCTTCATAAATAAGGTCCATTCGCAGTTGTTCAAAGTTTGATATTAGAAATACTGAGATAAATTCAGACCTTGATAAATAACCCACTAAATCTGTCTATTTTCTATCTAATAACATTTGTTTTTGTAACCAATCAACTCAAGGACGCAGGCAAACTCTGGCTTTCGGTCTTTAGGAAGAATAAAGTAGACAAGTGTCCAACAAGACAAACTTTGTATACAAAACAACATTTAGGGGCAGATTTATCAAGGGTTGAATTTCGAAGTCGAAAATACTTCAAAATTCAACCATCGAATTGAAATACTTCGACTTTGAATATCAAAGTCGAAGTTTTTTGATCGAATTTGGCTATCCTGCAGTCGAAGTGAAATGTTGAAGAAGGTCCCCATAGGCTAACAGCACTTCGGCAGGTTTAAGATGGTGAAGTATTGAAGTCAAAGTTTTTTTTAAAGAGACAGTACTTCGATTTTCGAAGACAAACTTTTTTACTTCGAATCATTCGAATCAAAGTCGTAGTTGAAGTCGAATATGGCCTATTCGATGGTCGAAGTACAAAATGGCTTCCAAATATAAAGATTTTTAACTTTGAAAATTCACTCGAACCTTCGTAAATCTGCCCCTTATTATTGAAAATAGTAATGTAATAATTTACTTAGAACTAACAATTTAATCTATTAAGTAACTTAAAGTACAAGGGCTGGGGCAACCAATACTTATTTATAAATGGTCAACATATTATACAGCACTGTCCTAAATTTAAAAGTATATATCTAAGATTATTGTCACGGTCGGCACCCAACACCAGAACAAACACCAGGCACCCTGGTCTCGGCTCGTGCTTCACCAGTAGTGTGACCGCCTTTGGGCCTCGGGAGGAGCCCTCGGCTTACTTGGATGCCACCTGGACTTAAACGAGAGGTGCAAGATGAGGGTTCTGGATAGGCAGAGGGGCACGACTGCAAAGCAAAGTCTTTGGACAAAAGATCGTAGTACAAGGCGTTTAGGCAAAAGAGTAGTCAGATCAGGCCGGGTCGAGGCAGGCAGAGAATAAACGTTATCAGGCAGGCAAAGGTCAAACCAGGAAGTCAATCAGAGGGTTAATCAGAAGAGGTAGTCGGTAATCAGGCAAGGGTCAGAATCCAGAAGTCAGAATAGTCAAATAGCCAGGCAGGGGTCAAAAACAGGAATCAAAACAGGTTCAGAATATAGCACAAGGCTCAGAAGCACCAGGAACAAAATCCTATCACGGGCAATGTGAAAAATCCAAACTGTGCCTTTAATACTTTTAAATTTCACGACACTTCGCGCTGACGTCACACGCCAGCGCGCATGCGCACATAAATCAGGAAGAGACGCGGCACGCGCGCCCTAACCATTCCCCATTTGCTGCCCAGAGGAGCAACGTGGCGGGCGTCCCCGCTGAGGGGGCTGCAGGCGTCCCTGCAGACCCCCTCCCGCTAGACCACAGGGTAAGGTTGTTACATTACCCCCCCCCTCAAGGGGGGGCCACAGGACTCCCAGGAAATTTTAGATGGAATTTCCTCCTAAGTTTGTCAGCCTTGATGTCCCCTACTGAGACCCAAGAGTTCTCCTCAGGGCCATAGCCCTTCCACTTAATAAGGTATTGTAGCTTACCTCGTACGAGGCGGGAATCGAGGAACTCTTGGATCTCAAACTCAGGCTGACCTTCGAGCAATACTGGGGGAGGTACAGACAAAGAACGAATAACAGGAGCAGGTTTCAGGATGGATACATGAAATGAATTGGAAATCTTAAAATTAACAGGTAATTGCAGGCGGACAGAAGATGGGTTAATGATTTCAGAAATGGGATAGGGACCGATAAACCTGGGTCCCAGTTTGAGAGAGGGCACCTTTAACTTGATATTTTCTGTAGACAACCAGACCTGATCCCCCACTTTATACTGGGGTGCCTCTCTACGTGATCTGTCAGCAGCCTTTTTTTGAGCGGAAGTAGCTGCTGACAGGGATTCATGCACTTGTGACCAAACCTTAGAGAATTGTTCGATAGAAGAATTGGCAGAAGGTACAGGGGAACCAGACCCAGAAAAGGAAAAAGCTTTGGGGTGCAGACCATTTACAATAAAGAAAGGAGATTCCCCAGAGGAAGAATGGGTAGCATTATTGTATGCAAATTCTGCCCAGGGTAACAGTTCCGCCCACGCGGATTGGTTGTCAGATACATAACACCTGAGGTACTGTTCTTAGGATTGGTTTACCCTCTCAGTTTGACCGTTGGTTTGGGGGTGATAAGCAGAGGAAAAGGATAATTCAATCCCAACCAACGAACAGAATGCACGCCAAAACTTAGAAACAAATTGAACCCCCCTGTCGGAAACAATATTTTCAGGAAAACCATGCAACTTAAAAATGTGGGTAACAAATAGGTCATCCAAAGTCTTAGCAGAAGGGAGGTGTGGAAGGGGAACAAAATGGCTCATCTTGCTAAACCTATTCACCACCACCCAGATCACCGTTTTCCCCTGAGAAGGGGGTAAATCAACAATGAAGTCCATTGACAAATGGGACCAAGGTTTTACTGGAATGGGTAAGGGGATTAACAGACCCTGGGAAGAATTTCGAGAAGACTTTGATCTTTGGCAGACTGGGCAGGAATTAACGTAGGCTTTAGCATCCAGTTTGAATGATGGCCACCAAACATGACGGGATGACAGGGACACTGTCTTAAAAATGCCCGGATGCCCTGCCATTTTAGAATCGTGAACCTCCTTCAATACTTGTTCCCTTAACTCCTGTGGAACGAACAGCCTCCCAAAGGGAGTATCCACCGGAGCAGATGATTGTACAGGGGACAATAAAGAGGAAAGGTCAGATTCAAGTGCAGCTACAATTACCTCCCTGGGGATGATGGGGATGCACTCGCTAGACTCAGAGGGATCGGATTCGAAGCTTCTAGAGAGTGCATCCGCTTTGGTATACATGGAACCAGGCCTATACGTTAAAGAAAAATTTAACCTGGTGAAAAACAGCGCCCATCTAGCCTGCCTAGGACTTAGTCGCTTGGCCGACTCAATGTACAGAAGATTCTTATGATCCGTATAAACCGTGATCATGTGTTTTGCCCCCTCCAGCAGATGCCGCCATTCCTCAAAGGCCCATTTAACAGCCAACAATTCTCTATTCCCAATATCATAGTTGATCTCAGCAGGAGAAAATTTCTTAGAGAAGAATGCGCAGGGATGCACCTTGTTGGTTGTTGAATGCCTTTGAGAAAGGACTGCCCCTGCCCCAACTTCAGAAGCATCTACCTCTACTATAAAAGGAAGCGCAGTGTCGGGGTGTCGAAGAATGGGGGCAGAACTGAATTCCTTCTTGAGGAAGTCAAAAGCTTGTACCGCTTCAGGAGGCCAGATGCTGGGGTCAGCACCCTTCTTAGTCAAATCAGTAATGGGGGCCACAATTAAGGAAAATTTTTTAATAAACTGACGATAGTAATTTGCAAACCCCAGGAACCTTTGGGTAGCACGTAATGATTGGGGTTGGGTCCAATCCAGTACAGCTCTCACCTTGCTTGGATCCATTTCAAGACCCTTGCTGGAAATATTAAACCCTAGAAACTGAACGGAAGTAACCTCAAAGATACATTTCTCCAGTTTTGCATAAAGATTATTCTCCCTGAGTCTGCACAAGACTTGATGAACATGATTTCTATGTTCACCCAAATTAGAGGAGAAAATCAAGATATCGTCAAGATAGACCACTACGAATATCCCCAGCAGGTCCCGAAAGATGTCGTTGACAAATTCTTGGAACACGGCGGGTGCGTTACAGAGACCAAAGGGCATAAATTCAGGAAATGACCCTTTTCCCCACAGTAAATGCAAAGACCAAGGGAACGCCTGCGGGCTTTTTCCTCAGGGGTTAGCTGGTATATGCCCAATTGCATGGGTTCCTCCTGAGGTTGAACCATGGAAGGGTTAAGGGACTTAACATTGGACACCATATTAGAAAAGTTATACTTAACATTGGTAAACCCAGAATGCATAGGAGAACCCCTTTCACCCCTTCTTTCCCTCTGCCTCCTATCTACCTGGATGGCAAGTAACATGAGATCATCCAGGTTGGAAGATAAAGGGTCATTTACCAAGCTATCCTTGACAGAATCAGACAGCCCAATACGGAACTGGCTATGAAGCGCCATGTCGTTCCACCCAGTCTCCACTGCCCACTGGCGGAACTCGGTGCAATACACCTCCGCATCCCGTTTCCCCTGGCGCAATTTACGAATCGCGGAGTTGGCAGAAGATGCACGATCCGGGTCATCATAAAGTACAGCCATGGTTTTAAAAAATGAATCAAGGGAAAAACGGGCAGGATCTGAGAGGGGCAATCTGAGAGCCCAAACTTGGGGATCACCCTGTAATAGGGTTATTACGAACCTCACTTTTTCCTCGCCAGTAGTGAATGAATGGGGGAAAAAGCTGAGGTATAATTTACATGCCTCTTGGAACATGAAAAATTTTGACCTGCCCCCATTGAATTTATCAGGAAACACAATTTTGGGTTCATGGGTTTTGGATACATTACCCAACAGAGCAGGAGAACCCACAGGAGTGGCCACAGGAGGGGTGACTACTGGAGCTGGAGACTGAACAGAAGCATCCAGTCGACGGGTCAAATTGTGGAAACCTTGCATCAGGTAATCTTGCCTCTGCTCATGTTCTTCCAGGCGCTGTAACAGTGTGGTAAGAAGCGCTTCAGTGGTGGAAGGAGCAGCGGCAGCTCGACCTTCTTCGTCCATCTGGGCCTGTGATAATGTCACGGTCGGCACCCAACACCAGAACAAACACCAGGCACCCTGGTCTCGGCTCGTGCTTCACCAGTAGTGTGACCGCCTTTGGGCCTCGGGAGGAGCCCTCGGCTTACTTGGATGCCACCTGGACTTAAACGAGAGGTGCAAGATAAGGGTTCTGGATAGGCAGAGGGGCACGACTGCAAAGCAAAGTCTTTGGACAGAAGATCGTAGTACAAGGCGTTTAGGCAAAAGAGTAGTCAGATCAGGCCAGGTCGAGGCAGGCAGAGAATAAACGTTTTCAGGCAGGCAAAGGTCAAACCAGGAAGTCAATCAGAGGGTTAATCAGAAGAGGTAGTCGGTAATCAGGCAAGGGTCAGAATCCAGAAGTCAGAATAGTCAAATAGCCAGGCAGGGGTCAAAAACAGGAATCAAAACAGGTTCAGAATATAGCACAAGGCTCAGAAGAACCAGGAACAAAATCCTATCACGGGCAATGTGAAAAATCCAAACTGTGCCTTTAATACTTTTAAATTTCGCGCCACTGCGTGCCGACGTCACACGCCAGCGCGCATGCGCACATAAATCAGGAAGAGACGCGGCACGCGCGCCCTAACCATTCCCCATTTGCGGCCCAGAGGAGCAATGTGGCGGGCGTCCCCGCCGAGGGGGCTGCAGGCGTCCCTGCAGACCCCCTCCCGCTAGACCACCAGGTAAGGTTGTTACAATTATTTCCTTTTTCCACCTATTGTAGGTTATAAACTAAAATTTTCTGTGTAAAACACATGAGTATGTGCACAACCTGTAATTTATCTTGAAAATCATACTCAGTGCATCATCATAACTGGCACCATGACAAGTTGCATTAATACTATTTCATACATAATAATAACTGCATTAATTACCTAAAAAATAGCTGGAAGGATTACTCTTAAATTCACTTTACAAGACAATCTGTAACTAGAGCAAGAGGGACCTTTTTTGCAAAATAAAGAGAACCGCACAATGTGGCCATAAGTATGTGGATACCCTTTGTAATATTTGCTGGCAGAAGTGCCACTATATTATACAGTGACAGTTTTGACAATTATATGCTTCTGATGTGGTAAAAGTTTGCAGAATGCCCTTTTCCATTTCTGCCCAACAAAGCCCCTGTATTATTTCTAGAGATGAGTGGGAGACCCTAAATGGCTGACACAAAGCGCTTACCTCAACCAAACTGAACATCTACGGGCTGAATAAGAACAAGGCATGATCCCCAACATCATTGCCTAACCTCCCAAATATTCTTGTGGCTGAATGTACATAATTCATTCGCACCAATAGTGTTCCAAAATCGAATGGAGTGCAAAATCTTACAAAGTTGCCCATCCCTTTGGTGCGATAATAATACCCTTTGCTTGGGAATAAGGTTATGGAAGTGCGGTTGATTGCATCAAAGTCATCAAAGGTCAGTTGAATGCAATTCTATTTCTGGAAGAAATTAAAACGATTTAATGCTTTATACAATCACATGCTATAATCTATAAGAAGCAGATTGTAGAATTAATTCATTAGAATTTAAAATATGGGCTGAATAAAAAGCTTTAGTTTTGAATAATGTATATTTTTATCAGGTTATTAGCTCATTTCGTTTGCAGTGCGTCATTACAGTACTTGCTTTAAAGGAATAAAAAACACTCTGGCTGAATGCGTGTTAACACACATATATACATACAACATATGCAAACACAACATGCATTTTTGGATTCTGACTTTTAGCAGCTTCGGTATAATAAATCTTGAAAAAATTATTTTTTTTCACAAAAATTACACGTTTTTGCCCAAAAAACTTTGACCAGAAAAAAAATTGAGGTTTAGTAAATAACCCCTTTAGAGTATAGGAATTTGGCATGTATTCCAATACCTTATTTATTGATATATCTTCCAAAAGCTTTCTTACCACAGATGTCAAGATACCAGGCCTACAGTTACCTAGATGAAAATGGGATCCATTTCTTTATAATGGCGCTACATTCAAATTTTTACAATCTCTTGTTTCAATGCCTGACATCAAGAATAATGCAAGATTAAAGGGGCAGTTTCCATTTACTTTTACTATGATGTGAACAGTAATATTCTGAGAGCAGTTGGTCTTCATTTTTTAATATTTGTAGTTTTTTAATTATTTGGCATCTCTTCAGTTTGGAATATCAGCAACTTACATACCCTAATAAAGCAGTAGTTTGAATGAAAGACTTGACTTGAATAGGGGAGATTATGAATAGAAATATAAGTAATAAAAATAAACAATATTATAAAAACGGTAGCCTCACAGAGCAATAGATTTTGGCTGCTGGGGTCAGTGACCCCTATTTGAAATGAGACAGAAAAAGAAGGTAAATAATTAAAAAACTATAAAAAATAACAAAATGATGACCAAAAGTTGCAAACAATAGGACATATTATAAAAAAATCGTTTACTTAAAGATGAACTACCCCATTCAGTGCATTGGTATAGCAATACAGAGCTAAGCTTCTCTTAACACCATAGGGTGAATAACATTCATTTCTGGATCTTTGTTTTTTTTTGTCTCTTTTAAATGTCTTCCTGAGTCAATCAGTTTTATTATTGATTATATTTAACCCTTTAAGTGCCAGCAGAATTTTCATTTAATTTCATTTGCACGAAGGGCCAGATGTTTTTGAAATATTTGTGCTCTCTCAGTTTAGGGGCATTTTCTGAGGGGAAACCTATTTTTCATAGTATATGAATTTATACCAGAAAAATATTTAATTTTATGCATGAAAATCCAACTGATTTGGAAAGCATTATGTCTCTTGAACGTGCCAATACCAGATATGTAGGGAGAGTTAGGACTTCTGTACAGAAAAAAACTCCCAGCAATATATTACCGAATTTTGAAAGCACTAAGGCAGAAATTGGCATACTTTAGATTCCAAGGCCGAAAAATCCTGAAACAGTAGGTTAAACCCAGAAAACCATATATTTTTGAAAAATACAGATTCTGCTGATTCCAAAATAGGTAACTATATCTCTCGACTCCTAACTACCAAACATCAAAGCATCATATTGCCCATGTATCATTACTAGTGATGGGCGAATTTCTTTGCCAGGTGCGAATTTGCAGTGAATTCCCTCTATTCGCAAAACCGCTGCGAAAATTCTCTCGCATCTGTTTTTTTTACGCCCCAAATTCGCCCATCACTAATCATTACGTACCAAAAACAAGCACCCTAAATATGATTGCCAGGGGTCCTCCAAACAGTTTTATGGCCATTGTGCATAGGTTTACTAAAGTATCTGGAATTTAGAGGCCCCAAAATGAAGTTAGAAGAGCAGGTAGAAGTCTTCGGTGAATGGGCTGTGCTGCGGTTGTAGGAGGTGCAGGCAGCAGCAAGACACATAGAATTCACGTGCCTGCTGCTGCCTCTGCTCGATGCCTAAGGGCAGGGAGAACGAGCAGGGACGGAGCGCGTGGCTTGAAAAGCCGATACTCCGTCTCCGAACCCAGAAGTGAAGCAGAATGTAGAATCTACATTCTGTGTCACTTACTATGGGTACTTTTATCCACAGATTCTACGTTCTGTGGCACTAAAAGGGTTAAACTTACAGAACTGGCTGTATTAAAAAAGGTGTCTTTATTAACTTGCTCCTCTTTGGATAAACAGAAAAAACAAAGCAATTAAAAAATGTTTATTTCTGTCATCCAGACAATACACCTGATTCCAATACCAAATATCCCACATCACAATTACTATTAATATATTAAAAAAACTATTTGGGATTTGTTTCTCTCTTATATGCAACCATCTGTTTACTTTCAGTGCTAAAACCACATGGTAGTCTGGCCATTTTTCCTGCAAAAGAAATCTAGGCACTCTACTAAAGTATACAAAAAGGGGCAGTTGTGGGAGCACGCCAATGCCATGTGATTTTAGCACCCCCACACTTGTCCCTTTAAAGGTGGTCTTATGCTTTTAAAAATAGGTGTTGGTTTGGGCAATCACTCTCTTTTAAAAGCTGCAGATGGGGAAGGAAGGACAAGTCTATGAAACCATTGTTTAGATCAAGGCAACCTCTCCCCTATAAATGCTTTGGCATAGGAGAGGATCAAGCCCAGTTAGATCAGTACTGGTCTGGACAATTACTCTCTTTTACAAGCATTAAGTGGGGAGAAAGGAAAAAACCTCTCCCCATATAAAATGCTACTGGCATGGGGGGAGGATCAAGCCCAATTAAGGCAATTCATTTGGTCTGGAGACACTGGCCCCAAGACATGCAGTTATGCAAGGAGGTGCTAACCCATAAAAAACTTGACCAGAGGTAAATAGTCAGGACCACCGTATGGGGTTTACCTTGATGTGGTATCATGGCTTATCAATTTTATTATCATAATGTTGTAGCTAAAAAAACATATCAGCTTAGATACTAAATTCATTTGCGAAACGGGGGACCAGGAAATGTGCATTGATTTTTTCTTTTTTGTATGTTTAGAAACTGTCAGATGACTGACTAGAAGTTACTGATATTAACAATATGACCTTAAGGAGCCAAAAATAAGTTAAGAAGATTTGCCATTAAATTCTGATGCTATCCAGATCCTCAAAAAATACCTTATTTCAAAACAACCCTTCAAGAAGCTGCAAATTATATTTATGAGTGACAACCTATAAAATATTAATAAAACTAAACAAAAGGTATAGCATATTTTGACTGCACCTTAATAACCTTTCACAAGCATACAGTAAGGACTTAATATCATATTTGAATTCTAAATAAATAAATTATTCAATAGATAAAATCCCAATAAATATTAAATGTAAATGTATTTATGGCAAGTGGCTCACAACATATATTAAAGGGGTTGTTCATCTTTAAATTAACTGTTAGTATGATGTAGAGAGTGATATTCAGAGGCAAATTGCAATTGGTTTTCATTTTTTATTATTTGTGGTTTTTGAGTTATTTAGCTTTTTATTCAGCAGCTCTTCAATTTGCATCTAACCAATCTGGTAACTAGGGTCCAAATTACCCTAGCAACCATGCACTGATTTGAATAAGAGACTGGAATATGAATAGGAGAGGGCCCGAATAGAAGGATTAGTAATAAAAAGTAATAATACATTTGTAGCTTTACAGACAATTTTTTTTTAGAAGGGAGTCAGCGACGCCCATTTGAAAGCTGCAAAGAGTCAGACGAAAAAAGCAAATAACTATAAAACTATATAGAAAAAATTATGAAAAGCAATTGAAAAGTTGCTTAGAATTGGCAGTTCTATAACATAATAAAAGTTAACTTAAAGGTGAACCACCCCTTTAATATAAATATTAATTAGACTGATCGACTTTCTTTGTAATAGTGGACTTGTGTGATTAAAATCCCAAAAAATACTGTGTGGTGTTCAAAAAACATGCTGAGTGGCAAATTCACAAGCCTGCGGAGTTGCGCTAGCGCAGCCTTCGAGACCAACTAAAATGTTGCATGGTATTAGCCATTCTATAACATACTATAAATTAACTGAAAGGTGAACCACCCCTTTAATTTGTTTCCCATACATTTGGCAGTCACTGCCTTCTGGATAGGAAGAGGTAGAGGTGATGCACTCTTACTGATATATATCTATTTGTTTGGGAACAGTTTTTTTCAGGAGCATCATACTTGCTTTTGAGTCCCAGATCACCGATTTATCTTCATGACAACATTGATGACAGGTTTTGGAGCTTTTCTCTCAGCTGCTCTGGTATTTGTTATTTTGTTTTCGGTGTGTTATACTTACAGAAGAGCATTAGGCCACAGAACCCCCTATCCCCCAAGGATGTGCACCACCATTCAATTGAAAAGGTCACAGGCTTTAATTAAAAGTTTAAGCATCAAGAATACACTCTGACCCCCAGCTGCGGAAAATCGCCCTCAGTTACCAATTTTTTAGCCCATCCCCTGCTCCCAACATTGTGCATAACTGTCACTAACCCAGTCTCTTGCATGCCTCAGACAAGACCGTACAGTCAAAGTCTGATGCACACTTGTGACTCAATAAAGGTAGGCCTGCACCGTAATAAACTCATGCTCCTAGAGCCACACTGACAACACCCAATGGATAAAAGGGGAGGGGTGACACCTATACTTTTCCCAATGTTCCATCTACACGGCCCGTGATCTCCACCATACCTCATTCAACACTTTGATGTTCCCAATGAATAACCCCAAACCTTCTTGGGATAAATGCACTCCATCTTCCCTATACAGCTGTGTACATCTACATTTTATATTTCCGTGTCTTTTTACCCCCACACCAGAACACATGAATTTCTGCATTACCCTATTACCCTTCTTCCTGGCCTTCTCTATGCCCTGAGGGGAAATAGCACCGCGCCAATTGCTCCTTTGTATGATATCCGACCATGCTATACACTTGACTCTTGACACACTCTGCTCCTTAACATATCTGTTAAGTCAGCCCTCATGGCGTCAATAAGAGCTGGGGTCTTATGTGACACAAGGTCATTCCCCCCGTGTCTAATTAACAAATGTATGAGATTCAGGCTTGATGCCTCAAAGTGTCAGGCTTACCAGGGTTTTCAGATGATGGATCTCGTCAAGCTGTAAAAGGACTCACAAGCGGCTCGCACAACACTGAACCCACCTGAGGATGTTACAGGGGGAGCCGTGAGTGGAGAGAAGCCAGTAAGGCTACACAGGATCGAGGTACCAGAGAGTCGAGAAGGGAGAAGCGTAGTCAGGCAGATCCGAGGTCAGAAGCAGGCAGCAAACAACAGGAACGATAAACAGGTCGAGGTCTGGGTATTCAGCAAAAGATCAGAGTCGGGGGCAATCAAAGGTCATACACAGGAGGCAATAGGAAAAGTATAGCTAGGTCTCACAGGAATAAACCACGATAACCAGGCACAGAAGGAATAAGAAAGTAGGTTTAAATACCTTGAGTCTTGGCGCCGCTTTTTCGCCAGCGTCAGCACGACTGCGTAAAGACGCAGGCGTCACTACGTTCTGTGCCGTTCATGCGCGTATACGCAACTGCGCTTCGACGCTCGTGACGTCAGAGCCGCCGCGCTGGAACCGCCGCAGGGACCCTTCGGTAAGTAACCTTACACAAAGAACAAATCTCTCAGTTGTTCCCATCTCATACCTCTCTTATCCTGCCAAGAGATCTTCATTCGTTCATTCAGCAAACTCATCTGGTGACCTGCAGCCCCTGCATGCTTCATTGACAAATAAATAAATTCCATACTATATAATATTTCGACTTCCATCTTTCCAGTGATGTTGTTCTTTCACTACTTTCCCAGCCCATTGCTGCCTTAGTTGCCGCACCTATCCTGAATGAATGAGATCCAAACCTCTTTGGATCCCACCCATTATCTATCACAGCCTTCTTCAGTACCTAACTAAACTAAAAAGCTGAAAGTGGGGATGGATCTTCATGTGATAACAGTAGCTGCCATTTTGACGGCACACAGCCATATACTCCCTTACCAACCTAACAGGGCATGACAATTCCCATGTTTCCTGTGTGGATACCCATTTACCTTTACCCATTTGATTCATTTTACAACTGCTAATATAAATCAACAGTTTCCCTTTCTGTATCAACACATGTTTGTACCATATAACCCCTTTCCTATTGATTTTTTAGAAGGTGGCACTAGCTCGCTAATACGAAAGGTTTCTCCGAACACCAGTGAGAAAGCCACTCCAAACAAATCACTTTCAAACTGATCAAAGCAAATACCACCTAGGGATGTCAATATCTGATGTAACCTATTTTTAACTATTGGCTCCCTTTTATCCACCTTAGGGCCCTCCAATCTTCCCCAACCTTTCATCACTTTCCTGATGATAGGGCTGTGCATTAAATGAATTCCTCTGCTAAAGAAAAATGTGAAATTACTGCTAATGTAGTAGTAGCCACCACTTTTGTCTTTCCCTCTTTGTAAAGCTCTCTCAAAAATACCAACAGATCCTTAAAGGCATCATTTTTCTTACCGGCATTGCAGAATAGCTGCCATCTTTACCATGTCCTTTATGTAGCTGGAAAGAGTTTTTTCCAATAATAACCTTGCGTATAATTCGTCTAATAGGGGTTCACCAGCTTCCACAAATTACCAGGGCACACAAACCGATTTTTCTGCATATGGGGCCAGCCGAAAGAAAAGTTCTAATTTTTCCCTAGACAAGGCGTC
This sequence comes from Xenopus laevis, assembly GCF_017654675.1. Lineage (NCBI taxonomy): Eukaryota > Metazoa > Chordata > Amphibia > Anura > Pipidae > Xenopus > Xenopus laevis. The sequence continues at coordinate 104,236,076 of NC_054381.1, read as the reverse complement.
TGCTATGGTGTTCTCTATACCTAGCACATGTTGCACTTTAAATTATATATTAAACTTCATGCAAATTAACACCAGTTGCCTCAGTAGTCTAATTACTGGAGTTGAATCATATGAAAGATTATTAACTGCATGAACTACAGCCATATTATTATTAATTATTATTAAGAACCTTTTGCTTTATTTTCTAATTCTGCAACCCACAATTCCAATGATACCAAAATGGGGAAAAGCTCCAACAATGTCAAGTTTTTTGTTAACCTTTTTGCATACCACACCTTCGGCCATCTACCAGCACTCCATTTTCCAGCAAATTAAGCCCCAAAACCAATGCTACCTGATGCATCCATGAGGAACTCCAATTCTTGGCTGAGCCTAACCTCAGATATCCATATTCTTACACCATTAACATTTGATGAACTTGTCCCATACCACCAAATCTTCCTTCAATTCCTTCATAATTCTAATTTTATGAAATAGCTTCCTTATCCCTGCTGTGGACTTCTTCAGCCTCCTATTAAATATCCTTCCCATGGGAATTACTGTACACGCAACGTTTAGTAATCCCATCATTTGCTGCATTTCCTTCCTACCTTACCAGCTTACTAGTGATGGGCGAATTTATTCGCCAGGCGCGAATTCGCGGCGAATTTGCGCGATTCGCGAAACGCCCGCGAAAATTCGCGGTAAAAATTCGCCGGCGTCAAAAAATTTTTCCGAAAAAAGTCGCCGGCGTCAAAAAGGGCCGCTGGCGTCGGAAAAACGGGCGCCGGCATCAAAAACGGGCGCCGGCGTCAAAAACGAGACGCCGGCGCCGTTTCGCGAATTTTTCGCCGTTTCGCGAATTTCGCGCAAAATTCGCGAATTTTTCGGCGAAGCGAAACGGCGCAAATTCGCCCATCACTACAGCTTACCATTTTTCTGACTGCCTGTACTCTCCACCTTATCCATGGGAAGCCTACATACCCTTGCTTCTGTATCTATTTGAATACCCAGGAAAGTTAACCTAGTTGGGGGTACAGTCCCCCCCCCACTACTGGCACACCCAACTCCTTTAACATTTGCAAAAATACTACCAACATCTCCTGACATGTTTCTCCATATCTCGAGCCAAAAATCAAAAAATCGTCCAAATAATAGGCTATGGCTGCATTCCCTGACCTCTTGTACAGTAGCCAATGCAGGAATGTGCTAAATGTCTTAAAGAATGAGCACAATATTCCGCACCCCATAGGAAGGGACATGTCCACATAAAATGCTCCCTGGAAATAGCATCCTGTCAACTTATCAGGATGCAATGGTAAGAGCCTAAACGCTAACTCTAGGTCAACATTTGCCATCAGAGCCCTTTCTCCATGCATCTTAACTATCTCTAATGCCTTCTCAAAGCACTGGTACTGTACCCTACATCGCTCCTTGTCCAATGCATCATTAACTGATGCCTCGCCTGGGTATGACAAGTGCTGGATCATCCTAAATGTTCCTGCCTCTTTTTTGGGAACTATGCCTAAAGATCACTAAATCCTTTATAGGCGTCTCATTAAATGGGCCCGCCATCCTCCCATTAACTCTTTCTTTAGTTTTTGTTTCAAAGCCTCCACATGTTTATGGGACTGGCTGATTTTAAATTCCTGTAAACTTTGCTGGGGGGGCTTCTAAAATTGATATTCTGAAACCCTCTAAAAAACGTTATCCCAAACTGGATAGCCCTGTAACGCTTCATTTACTTTGCCCATCTGTATTGGTGTTTCCACTCTTCTGCTGAGCTGTCCCTCCTTTCGCTACATTCACTTACCACATGAGACAACCTGCAAGCAGAACAAACATGTCTGAATTTACAAGCATACCCCAGTTGCTTTTCTTTTCATTGTAGACAAAACAAACATTCCTTGGTTTATATGTCATAGCCCGGTTACTCACACTGTTAAAACCCCTTGCTCCTTTGATACCCATCTTGTCCTTAAATCTATGTCCTTTTGCTAAAATGACAACACCTTGCTATTAACAATCTTTTTCCTAAATGCCCTGTCATAATCAGGCCATGAAGTGCCCTTGTAAAAGAGATATGTGTCCACTATATTATCTATGTACTTTATCATATTTAGACATTGCTGGCTTTTTCTCTAGATAAATTCTAGCAAAAACCCCTTCAATCACTCCAAAAAAGACTTGTTTCTCCTTTCTTCCTTCTCATTCTTAACCCCATCCTATTTGGCCTGTACTGCTTTCCTTGCCAACTCATATATATATATATATATATATATATATATATATAGATAGATATAGATATATATATCCACAAATTGCCTGCTTCAAATGATATTCTTAATTTCCTAGGCAATACGCTCTGACTCAGACCGCAGTTATTTCCCCTGTACATATAAATGATTGGCTTCATGTCTGGCACTTGTGTATCCTGTAAATAGGATTTACACTTGGAGACTTCTCAGTAGTGATGGGTGAATTTACTCGGCAGGCGCAAATTTGCGGCGAATTTGTGCGATTCGCCGGCAGCGAATAAATTCGCGAAAATTCGCGGCAAAAATTCACCGGCGTCACAAAAAAATTTAGCGCAAAATTCGCCCATCACTACTTCTCAGTAAGAGAATCCTTATAGCGAGCGGTACAGCCGCTAGAGGTTTGGGCTGCTTCCAAAGTGGTATTTGATCTGAATGCTGGCTGCACGTCATCTGTCGCTGAAGTTGTGGCTCTAACTTTGAGAATCTGCTGTACCAATTCCAGTGAAGTTAACCCCCAGTGGATTTCCTAAATCGTTGCGTCCATTTCAGAGCCTGTATGCCCTTTAAATGCTTGGCTTCATGCCAGCAAATGCATATTCCTGCCCCACCTTCAAATTCATTTCTTATACAACTCAAACTTGAAGGCATTTCTTCAAGCCCTACAAATACATCATACAGCCAATCCTTCACTTATGGGCCATGTGCCCCATTTCTAAAATGGAATATGCAGGCCTTATGCCATATTTTTGTATGATGCTTGTTTCATTGCTTGGCTTCACACCTGGCACTTGCATATCCTGTAAATAGGATTTACACTTGGACACTTCTCTGTAAGAGAATCCATGTTGTCAGCGTTACAGCTGCTAAAGGTTTGGGCGGCTTCCTCTGTGGTATTTGATCTGTATGGCACCTACAGGTCATCTGTCACACTGTTCTAATTCCAGTGAAGGTAACCCTGGTGGATTTTCTGAAAGGTTGTGTCCATTTTAGAACCCCTCTGCCCTTTGAATGCTTGGCTTCATGCCAATTACAATGTGCCATTGTGATTAGATTAGTGGAAGAATTTATATGCCAAGGACTTCCCACACCAGTCAGTTGAACTTAAGAAGCTGCTCGGATGAGTAGTGACCTGTCTTCAATGATTACTCAGCAAATCCAGTTTTAGAATTACTTATACTAGATATACCTATAGTGACACAGTGCCAGCACTTAATCTGGTTTAATCTGTATGAGGTGTGAACAGGTGAACTATGATGGCATTTAAAACCTGAGTATGAGGACCTGAGTGAACAATACTGGGGATACAAGTGTCAACTGTGCAGGGGATTAGTCTGAATCTGAGGTGTGAACCATGCAGCGGCCAGTTAATCTTAGTACATGTTCTTTATTTATTTTTTTAAACTAACATGTTTTATTGTTTTTCATTACAGATTCTCATACCTCCCAACTGTCCCATTTTTCATGGGACAGTCCTGATTTTGACAGTTCAACCCACAGTGGCAGATTGTTACTGAAATGTCCCGACTTTGTCTTTGATTACATGCAACGATCAGCCACAAAAATATACAAAGTATCTAAAACTTAATTGGTGTTTGGCAGAGAGCCCAGAAGACATGGCAGGTGCACTTAGATATATTTGTTACAATTTAAGATAAGCAGGCCTCTTGGGGAAAATGTGAGTTGCAGCTTAAATGAGAAGGAAAGGCTGAGTTTACTTGGGGGTGCCAAAAGTTAGGCATCCCCAAGTGACTGCACCAGTCTGGGGGTTCTTCCAGCGAGCGATAACTTCCTTCTTCTTCTTTATTTGTGCATGCACAATAGCCAAACTTTAACGAAGCCAAACTTTAACGAAGAAGTCGACTATTTTGTTCTACTGCGCATGCGTCTGCCCTGGAAAATTTGAAGAAAGGAGGAGGAAGCCAATCACTCCATGGTGCTCGCTGGAATAACCCCGGACCTGTGCAGTTTTCTACTAATAGGTGTACTGGCCCCGGGTTTCAGGTAAGTATATACAACACATGGGAGTGCCTAACTTTTGGCAACCCCAGTAAACTCTTCCTTTCCTTCTCCTTTAAAGGGCAATTTCACCTTCATTAGCAAAATTGAAATAACAAATAAAACCTGACCTTAAAACTCCTAAAAAATCTGCCAAATTGAGTAAAATGGACATGGTAATTAGGGGGTGTGGCAATAAAATGGGCATGGCCAAAAATGTTTGCATCACTGTGTCCCTCTTTCTATTTTCAAAATGTTGGGAGGTATGGATTCTTTTTAACAAGGGAAGTAGTCACAGTAGCCAGACTTCCATGTGGGGGGCCACACAGAGGGAGGGGTCCACAGACAGAATAGCACTGGCCTAGATCATTACTGTTATAGCGATTATGAAACTTTAGACTGTTTCTTAGTTTAGTACATAAAATTCAGGTAACCATATTTTCTTTTAGGGATTAGTTGCCTTGTAACTGTTGTAATGTGCTCAGTATAGATGTTGACCATAGGTAAATTTCATCTTCAATGACAGGCCAATGGCTGCACGGCAGCTTATTCATATACCTGTAGTAGTTATATGCATAAAAAATATTTATGTGTCCCTAATGCTTTAATGCTGCCCTTTTTAAAGAGGTATTGTTTGTTTCAGTCAACAGTGTGGTAAATGCATTCAGACATCATAATGTATATGATATAATTTGTAGGCTGGCCATGTAATGAAAATGAAAACCGTGGATATTCACATATAAATACAGAGTGATATATACTCTTACGCTGCAGGCTATAGTACTGTATAATAATTATATGATTTGCATTGTTTTGTTTCTTGCATCCAATATCTATTTGTGAAATGATAGCCTTTGTACAACATTAAAATAAATATTTTATAATGTAATAAATTCAGGGCTATAGAGACAAAACGGTGCATTTTAAATTTCTGTACAGTGTTTTTGCCTAAATACATATACACATATCCATTACACAGAATGATAGGACTGAATCTCAGATATTGCAAAATATCCTATCAATTGCAAATGTCTGATTTTGTAGTACCAGGTATAGGATCTGCTATCCATAATGCTCTGGACCTGGGGTTTTCCAGATAAGGGATCTTTCCTAAATTTGGATCTCCAAACATTTAAACATTAAATAAACCCAATAAATTTTTTTTTACCTCCAATAAGGATTCATAATATCTTAGTTGGGATCAAGTACAAGGTACTATTTTACTACACAGATAAAGGGAATCCTTTTTGAAAAACTTGAATTATTTGATTAACATGGAGTTTATGGAAGATGGTCTACCCATAGTTCTGATCTTTTCCGGACACAGCTCCTATACCTGTACCACCCTGCTTTGTTCCAGGAAATAAGTTGCAAATTAATTTAGAAAATTCTACCCTACATTTGTATATTTATCAAAGAGCTCACCATGTTTTGAGTTCCTGCAAAGTATGTTGCTGGTGATACATATAAAAGCTGGTTGTTCGGATTATGTTCTTCACTGTAAAGGTGTTTTCCACATCAAGACACATCGTACACCTATGTTTTATGAGCCAAATAAATACAGTTTGTATTAGGAATGTATCTGCCTATTATATAAATAAAAAATGTGTAGTTTCTGTTACTAAGGAGTATATTGATCTCTGTGCTTCAAATAAGTAAACTAAAAGAGAGCACAAAGTGTTTAAAAAAAAACATCTGGCGTTGAGTGCAAATCAAATGCTAGTTGGCTTGTTGGGTAGAGACTAGGAGACCCTGTGCCATTGCTCTAAGGCAGTGGTCCCCAACCAGTGGCTTGTGACCAACTCCTTGGCTGTTGCTCCCAGTGGCCTCAAAGCAGGTGCTTATTATTGAATTCTTGGCTCAGAGGCAAGTTTTGGTTGCCTAAAACCCAGGTGTACTGCCAAACAAAGCCTCCTGTAGACTGCCAGTAAACATAGGGGCTACCAATAATCACCAACCAGATTTGGCACCCCAGGAACTTCTGGTACGCTTGTGTTGCTCTCCAACTTTTTTTTTACATTTAAATGTGGCTCACAGGTAACAAGGGTTGTGGATCCCTGCTTTAAGGAATAAAGTAGTGTGAGTCTGCTAAATTTCCTTTTACAGAATAACTCAATTAATCAAATCATTTAAACTGGTAACAGCCGATAAACAAGTTTCAGACAAAACAGGTCTAAATGTTCCTCTCTGGCCTAATGAGCCTCTTCATGCTGTTTTTAAAATGAAATGCAAAGTTTCCATTAGAACTAATGCTCTTGGCCACTTGACCAGTGATTTAGTTCAAGATGTTAGAACTTTCTCATGTGTCAGTTACATAAGCTTCTGTTTTTCAGACTTCCCAATAAGCTTCATATTTGTTGCCGTCATTGAATTCTATTACTTGCACTTTTAAAACGGAATCATATTTACAGAATATCAACATTCCACTATCCATTTACTATATTTAAAAAAAATAAATAACCCCCCAACACACATATTCACTCTGATTGATATGTTCTTTATTGTAGATGGGACTTAACTCGTAGTTATAAAAGTACATTTCATTTAAGCATATATGTCACGTTCGGCTCCCTAACTCTAGAACAAGTGCTGGGCTCGCGGTCACGGCTCCGCTTCTGCCTGTAGCAGCCGCCTTTGGCCTCTGGAGGAGCCCTCAGCTACTCAGATGCTGCCAGGTCTTAAAGAAAAACTATACCGCCAAAACAATATAAGTCTCTATAAAAATAAATTGCATATGTAAAACCCAGCTTCATGTAAATAAACCAGTTTCATAATAATATACTTTTTTAGTAGTATGTGCCATTGGGTAATCATAAATAGAAAATTGCTATTTTAAAAAATAAGGGCCGCCCCCTGCGATCGTACGATTCACTGTGCACACATACATACCAACAAATCATACATGTTAGGTCACATGAGCCAATTAACAGACAGAGTTGTGTCTTTTGCTTCCTCACTTCTTCCTGTTACAATTAGAGTTGTAGTATTTCTGGTCAGGTGATCTCTGAGGCAGCACACAGACCATCACGAAATGCTGGTTCAAGGCAAGAGATTTTAAAGGGTAATATTTACTTAAATGTATTCCAGTTTGGTGAGATTCTTTAATATGCCACTTAATATGATGTAAACTATCTGTTGCTTACATATTCATTTTGGGGGTATAGTTTTCCTTTAATAAGAGAGGAGCCAAGCAAGAGTTCTGGACAGGCACAGTCGTTAATGAGGTTTTGGATGGAAGGCAGCAGTTCAAGGAGTAGACAGAAAGTAGGGATGCACCGAATCCAGGATTCTGTTCGGGATTCGGCCAGGATTCAGCCTTTGTAAGCAGGATTCGGATTCGGCTGAATCCTTCTGCCAGGCTGAACCAAATCCTAATTTGCATATGCAAATTAGGGGGGAAGGGAATTTTTTTGTCACAAATCAAGAAAGTAAAAAATGTTTTCCCCTTTCTACCCTTAATTTGCATATGAAAATTAGGGTTCGGGTTCGGATTCGGTTCGGTATTCGGCTGAATCTTTCATGAAGGATTCGGGGGTTTGGCTATACCGCCCAAACAATATAGGTCTCTATAAAAACAAATTGCATAAGTAAAACCCAGCATTCAGAGAATAGTCAGGCATGCAAACGTCAATACCGGTAGAATTCTGAATCGTCAGGCAGGCAACGGTCAAGATTAGCAAAGTTCAGAATAGTCAGGCAGGCAAGGGTCAGGATTGGAGTCAAAGCAGACAGGAATCGCACCCAGATACTTAACAAGTTAGATCTAACAACAGGCAATGAGTTTGGATTCAAAGCCCTTATTCAAAATTCGTGCCAAATGTGATGACATCATGATACTCGCGGCACGTAAAACCAGGAAGTGCATGCCACGCGCCATAGAGAATCCGGCAAGTAAAGGAAGAGGATTGCCGTGGCGGGCATCCCCACCGGCCCATTGCACCACCACGGTACGTTACAATATAATGACATGAATCATAACAATCAACCTACAGTATTTAGATTACTTAATAATTCAAAAAGATACTGGTAAAGAGGCTGATAAATGTAACCATCAGTGAACATCATTTGGTTTTCATTTTTAACTTTAGTTGTATTCTTCAATTTTGCACCCATCATGACTGGTAATTAAAATGTAAATTGGATCCATTTGTATCTCCATTATAGACATGTCCAAATCTTAGCAACTATCCAGTTGGTCTTCTTGTCTAATTTTTTAATTATTTTACTTTCTCCTGTGCCCTTTTCCAGCTCTCAACGGACTATAAATACTATTGCTCTGTGAAGCTACAATTTTATTGTTATTGTTACTGCTTATTTTTATTACTAATCTTAGTCTTTCAACATCACAGGTGATGTTTCTCCAATGTTTTACAGAGCATGATAAATAAGCCCCACAGGTAAAAAGTGCAAGCTTCCAAGTAATAATAGAATTACAGTTAAGTCTGCAATCTGCATTAAGAGGTGTGCAGATAGTAGTTATGGATACCAATTTTTATCTTGCTGACACCAGGCCACAACTGAATTATATTCTGATGTATAAGAGACTACAGAAAAATCTTATGGGTGATCTACAACATATAATAAATTTGTTTATGCATTTGAAAATGCCGTTGTTGAGGATATGGTCAGATATTTGCAGGTCCCAAGCTTGGCAGTTATATAATATAATAAAAATCCCTGCCCACTCAACAAATTATCTCAGTGTCAGGAACCAATTTGGTGTTCTGACCCTTGGCTATGATTGTGGACAGGGTTGTTAATCCATTGATATACCAGGTTAAATCATATATGGGGTACAAATTTTCTGGAGAAGCTGGATACTATCCAATTGCCAGATGAGAATGTGTCCAGCTTAGATTTTGCCAGTCTCTACACTTCCATTCCCTACGTGTAGAGGTTGCTAAATCCATTCAGTGCCAGTCTGGTATATGCAGTAAAAGAGACATTTCTTTATCGGACTGTTAAAGGCCATCTTGTTTAATAATTTATTTAAACGTTTTGGGATTGTCACTTTGTTCCATGATAAATAAATCAGGGGTGTGGTGCAATCAGTAAATACAGGGCACCATTGCAACTTGCACATATCATCCGTAACTTGCTCATCTCAATGACGTGCAAGCTAGGGGGCAGGTAGGGGTGGAATGCCCCTTTATATAGTTCAGCTGAAAGCAGGCAGTGCTGTATTCATGGGACAAACATTATGGCAATCGTTGTGTTCTGCTTTGGAGCTCAGAGAGACAATTCTTCTACCTGGAGGGCACAGTGTAAATATCATGGCAGATAACACTGCTAATGTTTTTTGCACTTTGGATCCTACCCTACAAGACAGTTATTTACCCTTATGATCTTTAGGTGAGTTTTTTTTTCTCTAATTGTCTACAGTTCATAAGCTAGTCCCCTACTTCATGGTTCCTACTTGCTGGATAGCCATTTTCCTCCTAGCTCCACCCCTTATATACGTGATAACTTTTTGATGAATTTTTGAATAAACACATCCCCTGTTATCTGGTGTCTCATAGAGCATTATGAGAGATATACATTCTCTGCAGTGTGTCACTGTGTCACATACAGTATATTCACATATACTGTATATATATATACACACACACACACACACACACATAAATATATATACAAATAAATATATATACACAGAGATAAATAATATAGATAAATATATATGCAATGATGATTTCCACTGTGCTATATTTTATATACTAGAGACCTGATAATGGAATTGTAAAACCTAGGGAAATAGGAATGATCAGGTTGCAACTCTTGATAAAAATTCAATAACACAAACATTACAAATACAGTTTCAGGCTTGATGGATCATTGAGTCCCAAAAGTATATGCGCATCAAGCATCAAAATCCATTTATATTCAGTGTTATACATTCTTTTTCCTCTTGCTATTCATTTCTCATTATAAATACACCGATAACACTTCTACTTTTGTTTCTTGCTAAAATATGCTTTCTGCTGATCAAATATTGTAGCAGTGATAAACTAGGGCAGACCTTTGACATGATGACAATAACAAAGATTACAGCCATTTATAAATGTACGCTCAGCAGAGCAAAGAGGGTAAATGCCTCAGATCAGATACAGTCACCCTAATTATTGTTGGTAATATACGGTAAGAAGCCATGATGAGATCTGAGAGGTTATAAATATTGAAGGGTGTGCCATAACAGCAGGCCAACAAGTGACTGAGCAATGTATATAATCAGAGAAGCCACATGTAGAATCTAAGGAGTAGAGCAAGAATTCTGAAATATATTCAGGAAACTTAAAGGAGAACCTGCATGGTAATTTGATTACATTTTCATATGAAAACACTTGATAGGAAAAAGTTAGTCATCCCGTTTTTCAATGTGGTGCCCTGTGGTACATAGGAGTAATGTACAAAATAAGGAGTTCTGCTTGTGTCTCTCTCTACCTCTTATGTTCTCCTCCTGTGAAAGTGATGCTGTTTGACTAGTAATGAGCAAATACAAAAATTTGCAAAATGCATTCAATGGGCATCAACAATTTTTTACGCTGGGCAAGTTTTCATGCAGGCAACAGTTTTTCCTGCTTCAAATGCATTAAAGTCAATGGGCATTTTTTCTTATGGATGGCAAATTTTGTCTCCACAACATTTTTTTCATGGCAAATTTTTCCTCTGTGGATTTTTCCCTCTGCGAATATTTGCAGATGGCAAAATTCTGAATTTTGCTGTGAAACCATGACTGGCGAAAAAAACGTTGCTCATCACTATGCCTGACGCATTTGTCATGTCCGCCTCCTCAGAAGCATCAATTTTTTTTTTCATTTCTAGCAAAGCAAAATTGAAGTCTGAGCATGATTTGCATTAATACAGGTTAGAGAATCTGTACATGAGCATCAAAGCATTTCCAGTAGAAAATATGTATATGCACAAGACCTAACAAACTTGTCCAGATTATGCTCTCATGTGTAGTGATGGACGAATTTGCGCCATTTCGCTTCGCCGGAAAATTCGCGAAACGGCGCCGGCGTCTCGTTTTTGAGGCCGGCGTCCATTTTTTTCGACGCCGGCGAATTTTCGCGGGCGTTTCGTGAATTTATTTGCTGCCGGCGAATCGTGCAAATTCGCCACAAATTGGTGCCTGGCGAATAAATTCGCCCATCACTACTCATGTGCATAGACACTGTCAACATGATTACAATTTAAAGTGTTTACATTCTTATTTCTATGAAAGCAATACATTATTTAATTTTAATGCAGAAATATGGCACTTACTAGTCTATCTAAAAAGTAATAGCTTGGTCTGAAGCACAGGAAAAAAAAGTGTATACAATAATATTTTGTTTGCCATTATTATTCCCTTCTTCAGTTCAATATAAAGCAAAATAAAGGAAAACCATTCCTGTCTTCTTGTAAACGTTCTTATATTTCAACAGTACTCTCCACTGATTGGTGCTCTTCCATCTTCATGTAAGCATACAATGCCGAGAACATTTTGTACATATCTGGAATAGGCGAGGAAGGGAAGGGGAAGGCAAAAATAGAAACACTTGTAAATAAAAGCAACAAGAAAACTAACCCAAATTTCAATACTCATTCACTTTTCCATCTTTTATTAGCAGATCATTAATTTTACAAATCTGTCAAATGTCCTTCATGTTTCTGTTGACACATTTCACTACAGTATTGCAGCAATCAAATAGTTTAATGATTAAAATGTGCATCACTTGGTTTTATCAAACAGAAAGGTCCAACACCAGTTGATCAAAATAAAATGGCATTAGAAAATGGTTGCAGTGCTTGATAGCTGGACACAAAGATACCAAAGTCATAAAGATTGCATAAAGCTTTTTTGCTTGACTCTACAGCAACCCGAATAGTCTCTGAGCGATGAAAAAAAAAGAATACACCCAAAAAGTCAGGGCCTCTAAGAAAGGTGTTAAAAGGGGCCTACCAATCTGTTCTGGTGCATAAATTGGACTTCCAGTGTGCACATTCCAGCTAGGTGATCACCATCATAGAGAGAAAGCACTAGCTATGATATGGGCAACCATGGAGGCTACTAATACTGTTGTGCTGTTCTGCATTTCCTAAAGCGGTCAGAAAGAAGAGGAAGGAGAGGAAGAAGGGGGTACATCTAAGTCACCCAGATGGTACAGATCCGGAAGGGACAGACTAGCTAAACTATTTCACTTATAGGAAAAATGCTAATAAAGTACTTTATGCAAATTTAAGAAAAACATGATTCTGTTCCAAATGGAATGTTCCGTTTCTATCTGCTAATACTCCTATGTGATTCTCCATAATTTATTATTCAAGGCACTTACCACTTAATTACCTAGGGTTTATTAAAAGCATAAGAATAAATGTGGGGAAAGCATTTTGAGCAGATTTTTTCCTACAAACATTTTCTCTTGCGGATCAATTTACTTCATAAGGATCATTTCTGAACATGGTGCAGAATGTAAAGTGGGATTTTTGGACTCAGATCAACAGCAGTATTTTCCTTCCAAATGCCAGCATAATTGCGCCCTCACTTGCACCCGATGCATCAAAACAAATTCACAGTGCGTGTTTGCACGGCTGAAGCAAGTTGCTGCTAACATTTTTAAATTTGGGATCACGCCACTTCTGGGGCTCAGTGTTAAAACAACATTAACATGTGATTCTTATACCACAAGTCTGCGGCACCTATTGACTCAACCAACTTGTCACGCTGGCAAAACCTCCAGTATTCTCTGACACACATTTGCCTAGGTTGCATGGACACAATGGGGCAGATTTACTAAAGGGCAAAATGGCCGTCGCTAGCGAAAATTCACCAGAAATCCCATCCACAGGGACATTGCCAATTTACTAACAGGTGTAGAGGACAATTCGCTAGCGAAAGAGACCGCCACAAAAGTGGAATTTTACAGACCATTACCAATTTCGCCAGAGTTCCCTTCCCCAGGTTAGCCCTGGCGAACTAATAAGATGAATTTACATTCTCCTCAATCTTATGTCAGTGACATCATGCATCCTGTATGCCAAAAACTCATAAAAGTTTTAAAAAAAAATGTTAAACTTTTTTTTACCATTTGAGGTTCATGCCACATTTGTTTTAGGGTGGGATTATGTCTAAGGCATAAGAGGATCTCTTTTGCCTTTATTTTGCTTCCTTGATCATTTGTAATAATAAGTGGGCACTAGTGATGGGCGATTTTTGGGGCATTTCGCTGAAAACTTTGCAAATTTCCAGCAAAATTCATGTAAATGGTGAAAAATTTGCAAAACGGCACCGGTGTGTAGTTTTTGACGCCGGTGTCTGTCTTTTGGACTCCGGCGAATTTTCGTGGTGGTTTCGCGAATTTACTGCGAATTCCATCACTAGTGCCCACTTCAAGCATTTGCACCAACATCTTTAATAAAGTCATATATAAGAGCTATATGAACCCACCCTATTCAAAGTTCGCTCTGAAATGCTTGCTCTGATGAATTAATGCTAGCGAAACTTTGCCAGCGTTCGACTGCAGAGATGCAATTTAGCATTTTAGTGAATTAGTGTAGTGGTAGCCAATTTGTGCCTGGTGAAGTGGTGCAAAGTATGGCGATGCCTTCGCCCTTCAGTGAATTTGCCCCAATGACTCTAAGGGGGGTATATATTAAAACTAAATTTAAATTATTACAATACATTTTTCTTATTATTTTAAAAATAATAATTAACTCCCAAACATGATTTGGCTTAAATTACAAAAAATAAAAATAAAATGAAATCGTGCAACTTTTTCGAATTGTCGCCCAAAAACGACTATTTTTTCAGATATTCGAACAAAAACCAGAGTCAAAATGTCTGAAACCCATGAAGATCATGAAGGCAAGAAACATCTTCCAATTGTAAAGTGGACATCTGCCATTGACTTCTACGTGGCCTTGACAGGTCTTAGCTGCAATAGTTTTGGATTTGGATTTTTAGCAGCTTTGAAGCATTATAAATCTCAAAAACGTTAGTTTTTTTTTTCCTCTAAAAATTCTTAGAAGAGTAATTCTTAATGAAGAGTAATTACTTACATTGTCATCAAACAATTTGGAAGTTGCCTTTAGCTTAATTAACCTTCACATATGAGCCTTTAACAAGATGCATTTCTAGGAGAACACAACAGCAAACACACTTTATTAATCTATGGATGGAATTTCAAATAGCATTGAATGCTTTACAGATATGGGATCCGTTATCTGGAAATTTGTTATCCAGAAGGCTCTGACTTAAGGTCCCCATAGACGCAAAGATTTTCTTGGTGAATGACAGATTTTAGCAAAGTCCGGCCAATCCGTCAAATTATCGTTAAATTAGTGGGATTCGAATGATCGAACATCTTACGATTTTTCGGCCGACATCTGTCAGGAAATTGATCGGCCAGGTCAAAAAATCTTTGTCGGTCCCAGTGCAATCTATCTATGTTTGCAGGGCCAAGCAGGCAGCTCCCCTTCAGTTTTGCTGGTAATATCGCCTGAAATGGACTTTTTAGTTGATGAAACAGCTAACACAGTGTGAATGTTGTAGCAGGCAAAACAGGTACTGTATGTAAGCCAAACAATCTTCAATTAGATTTAATAAAGCAGCTGTAGCAATTTTTTCTTTGTTTTTGCACTGTTTTTGTCGCAACTCATTATTTCACTCTATTGCACTTTAGTAAATGGATGCCTCAGGGGCACATTTACTAATTGTTGAATTTTGAAGTGGTAAAACTTCGAAATTCAACCATCGAATTGTAGACATTCGATAGTCAAAGGTTTTTTTTGAGTGAACTTAGCCGTTTTCGATCGAATTCAAATAGTTCAAACAATTCGAACGATTTAATTGATCGAACAATTTTCAAAGAAAAAAACTTTGACTTCTAAAAACTTAGCCAAATACTGGCTATAGGTTCTAGGAGGTCCCCATAGGCAAACAAAACAATTCGGCAGGTTTAAGGTGGCAAAGTGTCAAAGTCGAAGTTTTTTAAAGAGACAGTACTTCGATTTTCGAATGGTCGAATATTCAAAGTTTTTTCAATTCAAATCGAATTTTGGCCTATTTGATGGTCGAAGTACTCAAAAATTACTTCGAAATTCGAAGTTGTAGAATTCGAAAATTCACTTCGAATTCACTTCGACCCTTAGTAAATGGGCCCCTTAGTGTCATTTTGAAATACAACAGGACTGCCTTAATTTAAATATCATCTATAAGGCCATGAATCTGAAACTGAAATCACCAGGATCACTGCTTTTCTCTAGCATAGCCCCTATTACAGTTTTCGGACTAGAATACCTTAAAGTTAGCATACATTATTTATCTTTTATTACTTGTATTTCTCTCTCTCTCTCTCTCTCTCTCTCTCTCTCTCTCTCTCTCTCTCTATTATAACTGCCACTGTAATCTACAGCACTTTTAATACCCCTCCAAATTGTGTCTGTAAGTTACCCTCCGATTTAGACTGTAAGCCCTTCGTCCTCCATCCATCCTCTGTCTCCTTGACACTGAGCACTTAATTTGTATTGTAATTATATTTTATATTTATGTGAATTGTATTTCTAATAATGCACTGATTGTTACTTATTATTGCAGTGACCCTTTGTTTGTTACTACTCAAGAAGCGATATACAAATAAAAATATACATACAAATTATTCCAAATTATGGAAAGGTGCCAGGTCCCAAGTATTCTGGATAACAGGTCCTATATATATATTGGCCAGATATGGGATGACTTTGACGTAGTTGGCCAGCTTAAATATATTGCAATATATGGACAAACAATCCCTGTTTTGCTTAAAGGGTAAGGCATTTTTCAGTAGCAGTATGCACAAAATGTCTGTCTTAAATATATTAATAATGGGTTGAGTGCAGAGGACCTCTTGTCTTTGTCTATAGATATATATATATATATATATATATATATATATATATATATATATATATACCAATAGTTTCCAAACCAGCACTTCCTTTAATGAAAAAATGTTGGAAGCAGATACTATGTAACAATAAAAATTAAAATTTTTCATTAAAGGGAGTGATGGTTTGGAAACTATTGGTGTATGCAAAATTACCATGCACCCCTCTCTTTTCTGTATTGCCTTGGAGTGCGGATACTCATTGGAGAATTATATATATATATATATATATATATATATATATATATATATATATATATATATATATATCTATAAAGTCAATTTTGGTGAGCGCACTCTTACCGGATTTCTTAGATGGTGGGTGTGTTGGTCAAGTTTTTGCATACATAGTAGTAAATGGACCCGCACTCCAATGTTCTTAGTGAAGAAAAGTAATGTGCTTTATTCACAAATGCATATCCAACGTTTCGGTCCACACTGGGACCTTTCTCAAGGATAAATGGCATGTGCACAGACAAGTGCTTAAATCCCTTTTGAAATTGGCGCCAAGTATGACGTCATAGATAGGAAAAACCCCATGTTAAACATTCAGAACATTCGTATGGTGGTAAATACAAAAAATGTAATACATACAATTCACCACTGGCTGTCACCATAGTGTCGATGGTGGTGTGCTCAATTTAAGCACTTGTCTGTGCACATGACATTTATCCTTGAGAAAGGTCCCAGTGTGGACCGAAACGTTGGATATGCATTTGTGAATAAAGCTCATTACTTTTCTTCACTAAGAACATTGGAGTGCGGGTCCATCATTTACTACTATATATATATATATATATATATATATATATATATATATATATATATATATATATATATACGCAAATAGTTTTAGTTTTACAGTATTTCATCCACTGTGCATTCCACTGGCAAGTTACAATTCATTGCAACCTCCAGCTTTACACAGGACTCTTTCTATTAGGTGGGCTCAAACTGACTTTACATGCACCAAACTGATTTTTGTTGGGTGGCAGTGGTTCTTTAAAAAAAGTTGCTGGAAGTTTGTCACAAGTTACTCTCATTTGATACAGAATACGATCACTTCATTTATCAGTCACAGGCAAGGCATTGGCAACAATCACAGGTAATACTCACTAGCAAGTTCCTACTCCTCAGAGCACAAGGTCTTCACAATGGTGCTTCTCTTGGGAAGCCAATCCACTTGAGTACCTATGCTAGTAGGTGACTCCCAGGGTAGTCTAACCCTTTTGCTTTCCTTGGTGGACCCTTTGGCTGCTCTGCTAACTAACCTAAACCTCTCACACCTATTATTAACTATAGCAGGATCTAACCTCACTCTAGCTTGTATTGCTCCTAATGAGGCCTTAGGCTCTGCAGCACTCTTCAACCTCCACCAATAAGTGGGGTCCAAACAGACACAGAACAAAATCATTTCTTCTTTTCTTTGTCCTTAAGCTTTAATATGCAGTGGTTCATTTTCCTCTTGCAGTAGCTAAGTTTTGCATGTAATGTAGCTAAATAAACCATTGTACATCTCCCCACATTATATTTAGCATTTGACTCTAAATATAATAAATCCGTGGATTTTAAACAGTTAAATTTGCGACAGTTAAATTTGAAGGAAACTCTGAGTGTCCTTCATGACAGATCATCTATAGTGTCTTAATTGTGCAGATCTTGCTAATTAACAGTACTATATGTAATATGCCCAAAATATGTATTAGGAAGCTGTTTATCTCTCTCCTTCTGTCTCTCTCCCCCCATATATATCTTCATATATTAAGGAACTGTATTTCTCTTGAGAATATGCACTGCATGTTATGTAAAAGAAACTTTAAAATAATTGTTATTATACTTTTATGTTTCTTCAAACACAGAAACACACACATTTCCTGCTAGTTCACATTAAAGAAAGTTTAAAAATCATTTTAACAACACAACTAAGACATACTCCTAATAAACTCCTCAGAACTCTGAATTCTTGCATACGTGTTTTATTCACTTTCCTCTCTCTTGCTCTAAATGACTGAGATTTAAATTGTGCCAATAGTTTGTTTATAAATAATGCATTCCAGAAAATATTAGGTGTGTGGCTATTGCCATCTAGTGGACTGTGAAATGAGTGCTATTTGGTAAAGGATTTCAAACTAGCACACTGGAGGACAGACAGGAAAGAAGAAAAAGGATCATTCACAAACGCAATGTGCAATTTTGAAATGCAAATCACTGTTTTTTACCCACTATGCAGCATCTTTTACAGAAATCCAGTTCAATTGCAGCCATGCAGGGAGTTGCGTCTGATGAGCCATAACAAACAAAAGAAAACAAAATTTTTACAAATCTATGCAAATTGTAGCTAACATTTTTAGAGTGGAGATTGTGTCATTCAGGGGCAATACTACCCCCTCTGCCGCCTCAGGTAGCTTTCC
Source organism: Xenopus laevis (assembly GCF_017654675.1). NCBI lineage: Eukaryota > Metazoa > Chordata > Amphibia > Anura > Pipidae > Xenopus > Xenopus laevis. Next base: position 104,217,527 of record NC_054381.1, on the reverse strand, counting down.
TGCTGTCGCCCCCCCCCCGCACTCACCTTTTCAGTCCTGGAGGGGGTCCAGGGGGGTCAAGGCCGTTGAACAGGATAGACACAATGGAGGACTATTCAATTGTAGAAATGTGTGTGCTTCAACCACCTCACCTGAACCCCTTTGGGCAGAGTGCAGAGCAGTCCAGAGACCCTTGCCAGGGGTCAAACATATACTAGAAAAGAATTGACTGCAGCACCTCTTCGTTGCAAAAGTGAAAAGGTTGTGTTTATTGGTCAGAAACCAACAGGCAACGTTTCGGGCTTCCTTTCGCCCTTTCTCAAGCCTGTCTGATAGTGTAACATACACAGCATTTATCCCCCACATTAGGAGGAGTGTACCATATCAGGACCCACCCCCAATCAAGTTCAATTCAATCGTGTGACAGTAGTGTTCAAATTACAACAAAGTCCAAATTGTTTTTCTTTTCGTGTATACCATCAGTCCATAGTTCATGTGTCGTGTTTTGATGCTAATGAAGAAATCTAAAATGTAGCAATAGTAAACACGGTTAAAAAACAATTATATAAGGTCATAGCGATTATGGTACCTTTTACCCGGAGAGGATAGTTCCTTGTGGAATCTACTCACTGCAGTCCGGGATCTTGTACCCATCCTCTATTGTATGTTTAAAAAAAATTAATTCGTTTAGAACGAAACAAAAAACACCAAGACAAATTATACTTTAAAATCACAAAGTCTTTATTAAGAAATAACTATTAACAAAACTCCGCTTCCGCTCCTCTTCAGAAAAGGGGATAGGGCGACCTGCGGCTTTCAACTTCTCCTCCCTGGCAATTCTACTGACAGTATGCTGCTGGGAGAGTCTGTGCGTCCCCTTGTCAAGCAGCGGGCTTCTTGCGGCTCTGCAGGATGGACATGGTGATCAGCGTGATGTACCAGTAGGGGGGCTTCACCAACGTGCTCCTGCCAACCCCGCCACCTTATACAGGGGTTATTCTTGCCATTATGCCACCTGAGGCAGCCTTCTTTTGCCATCCCCACCCCTCCCCACGGCACTCACCTTTACAGCGCTGGAGAGGGCAGGGGCGGTCCACTTCGCTTAGTGCAGAGAGCACAATTGCGCTCTCTGCACTAGAAGAGCCAAATTTCTCGGGTTGAAAACTGGAAATTCGGTTCATCTAGTTTTTTAAAATCATGCTTGAGAACTTCCACTACCCCTTCCTCTAACTCATTGGTACCTATGTGTACCCAGATAGCTAGATCTTCCCCAGGCCCTCACAATAATCTCTCTTCTTGTTCCACCACATGCCAAACCTTAGTACCAGGCAAGCAACTAACAGTTCAGCATGCAGGGCCCTTGGGACACATTATTCTATCCACCTTTCTAATAACTGAATACACCATAACTAAAACCTGCCTTTCCCTCCTAATCCTACTCCATGCAGTAGAGATGCTGCCACCCCCCCCCCCAGGATGCTCTATAATGCCAGTTCCAGTGATTTGACTAAGTTGAAAAACTGGGCAGCAAACTGGAAAATGAGGTTCAATGTTGATGAGTGAAAGGTTATGCACTTTAGCAGAAATAATATAAATGCAAGTTATACACTAAATGGCAGTGTGTTGGGGGTTTTCTTAACTGAGAATGAGTTGTTTTTTTTTTGTAGATAACAAGTTGTCTAATTCCAGGCAGTGTCACTCAGCAGCACTTGTGTGACAGTTAGATCCAATGTATTTTATAGGGAGGCTTCCTTTTCTATCAGATGTGTAAGAGCTCATGCAAATAACTGATTCCAGTACAAAGAAAAAATAACAAAATAACTGCCTTTTGCACAAATTCAGCATGTAGAGAGAGAGAATTTCTGGGGATTTTAATAGAGTGAGCTAACATAATTGAGCTTGCACAAAAGTCGTTATTGTAAATATGAGTATTAAAAAAATTGTTAAAATGCCCTGTCTACTAACACACATAGTTTGCTGATAAATGATATGCAAATATCTGTAGAACTGCATATAAATCATCCTCATAAATTAACAACTGTTCAAAATAGATATACAAACATTTGTGTATTTGAATATACATAGATCCTGAAATTACAAAACCATAGGAATTGTACTCATGCCATATCACTATGTAAGAAATCTTCCTAGCCACTCATTAATAGCAGAGATGTCCGAGCTTGATTTCCTCTAGTCTCAAGTTAATTACAAAACTCACCCATGTACACATCTATTGCATTGCAAATAATGTATTTTTAGAATGACCCAGTAGCTTTAAATAACATAAGGAGCCAGTGTTATAAAAATCTCTTTTTTCTGTAATAACTAAACACTGTAGTGATAAGCGAAAATTTTCATGCCCATAATGGTTGAAAAAAAATTGTTGTACTGTAATTCTTTCCTTGAGATGAATTAAAAATAGGAGTGTACCCATATGCACTGAGAACTCAACTCTTCATTTGCCAAAGAATTCATTTCAGTTGTCTAAGTGCTGCTAATCATAGCATGCTCCTATTATCCTATATTTAAAGAGCTGGCCATTCTCAAGTTCCCTGAACATGCAGGAGAAAGGTGTTTTTGTGTAAGCCTTTCCCATGTCCTTTTCACTACATTTGGGTCAAACAAATCCAGAGATGCAGCTCTCACATATTCCCGTAGATTTGCAGAACAAATAGCTTTTCCAAGGTTACTGAGTTTGGTAGTTGGAAGGAGTTCTTTATTTTAACAACTTAGAAACCCCATGTACTTCTGTTTTTGGAATAAATAGATTTATACAAAGGCAGAATTAAGTTTGCATCCCTTGAACCAAATGCCCTTTAAACATTCTGTTTGCATTCACATGGGCACCTTGGCATTGGTTGCTACAACCATGTTTGTTACCTTTTATTTTTCCTAAATAATGTTGATTCAAGAAATGTACAAAATAGAGAACTACAGTATCTATACAAAAAGAAACATTACTTTCTATACATATGTACAGGCATGTTTACTAAAATTTGAATTCTAGCATTTTTGAGTTTTTCCGAATTTGAAATAACAAACGAAAAAATAAATCGTTTTTCTCGATTGATAGCTTATTTATGAAGAAATTGTGCATTTTTAAAAATTCAATTGTGTAAAATCACATGGGATGGTAAGCAGTACCAAATAAAATACTGTAAACACACAATGCACCCCCTTCATTTGAGGAAAAGGCCACAGCCTGATTTATTAACCTAGCAATACATCTTTTAAGCTTTATATACATACATATATACAATTCCATAAACTTTTGTCACAACCAGCCAGCCTGGTACCATTGTTCCCAGGCCACCTTAAAGGACCAGTAACAACATTTTTTTTTTTTTAAAAAAAAAAAAAACAGTATCCGTTGAAAAAAAACAGCAAGACAAATTCAACTTTAAAATCACAAAGCCTTTATTAAGAACCTAAACTCTGCTTCTGCTCCTCTTCAGAAAAGGCGACAAGGCGATGATACATTGTGCAGTGCTCCATTTCCCATATTATACGGACAGCATGTGAAGGAGTGTGGGCTGGGAAGAGGAACAAGGGACACCAAGCCGTGCACCCCCGGAGCTGGATAGGCGTTTCTCCGAGGCACGATGACACCAACTAGCCATTGGTCGGGCAACTCCAAGGAGCTGTACCGTAAGCGGCTGCCACAGAGGAAGGCAATGTCAGCGGGCTCCCCATTGGCTCCACATTAGCTCCCAGGTGTCCAACAGCAGCAGTAGTGCAGGAGAAGAAGGTAGCAGCACCGGTTCGGCCTCGGCTCCCCCCACAGGCTGCACGTTCTCCAGTGTCTGCACAGTGTCTGGATGGGCTCCGGAGACCCTGGATTTGATTGATCCCTTAATTCCTCAGTTCTGGTTACAGTCAGCTTGGATTGTCATTCTATGAGCCGCTTTGGGGATGCTCTTCTGATCTGTGTCAGTTGCTTGTAAGCTTATCCTTCGCAAGTACCTTTCTGTGCCCTAGGAGGGTGGTTGTGTACCGTGAGCAGACCAGAAGGCAACACTGTGCTCGGCAGCGCCCGTGACTCTCCATGCATTGATATGGTTGGGAAACCCCCGGGGTAGCGCTTGCACTGGCCAAGGCATGAGCTTATTCCCCAGGAGAGATGGCTAGCGGCGGCTCCAAGAAGCTGCTGACCATCTGCGAGCAGTGTAAGAACAAGATGCAGCTGGTGGCCGACCTTCTTCTTCTGTCCAGCGAGCCACGGCCTGTCAGCCCGGAGAGTTTGCTTCAGTTCGGAGAGGTCTTTAAAAAGTGCCAGGACACCGTGATCGCTTGCACCAAAGGTCTGTCCATCTTAACTCACGATCTGCAGAGTCAGTTCAACATGGTGTCTGATCAAGCTGTCGGTGCACATTGCTTATCTGGCTGCCGTGGAGGTGTCTGGCTCTGAGGCCACTCAGCCCGGGCTTGTGGATCTCTACAAAGTGACCCGATTCCGGCACGAAGTGGACCAGAGCTGTGCCAACCTGCGGAGCACGTCCTTGGCTGAATAACCCTGCAGCTGCTCGAAGTCTCCCAGAACCTGTCCAGGAACCTGAAGACTCTGACGAATGCCAGCCTAGCAGCCAGCAACAAGTCCCAGGACAAGTTTGCTAAGGAGCAGTTCAAGCTACAAACACAGATCAGAAAAGTCTCCCAGAAGAGGCTCATAGAATGACAATCCAAGCTGACAGAAACTGAGGCGCTCCTGCCTTCCTCGGAGTGGCCCAACCAGTGGCTAGTTGGTGTCACCTTGTCTTGGAGCCAGGGGCGAATTTTCAATAAGGCTTGGGGAAGGCTTAAGCCTAAAGTCTGATATTCTCAACAGCAAATCCAATTTCCCCTCCATGGAGAGTTAAACTATGTGGACAAAATAAGTAGCATTGAAGCTGTTGCAGACGAGAAAGAAGAAAACTGACCTGTTCTGACGTATATTTAAAGTAACACACACTAACAGTCCAAGCACACATATATCTTAGACTAATAACTGCAGCAACCAAAATACTCTTATTAGATTTTTTTTACCCCCAACAGCCTTTGCACTAACAGGTCAGTTAAGGAGCAGTCAGTGTCAAAATAGAACACTATGGGGGAGAAGAGACGGTAGGGTAGAGAAAAACATTACAAAGAGCAGAAAAAAGTAGTATACGGAAGAGGAAGAAAATGAGTCACAGCATGTTATGGAAACTGCAAAGAAGTAATTAAAATACACAGAAAAGGAAACACATTTGTGCAAAGAATATGAAATTGAGAGTGAGTGGATTTGGGAAAAGTGGCTGATAAACTGGCAGATGTGAGAGGAGTAGGAGAAAAAAAAGAAGGGAGGTTCTTGTGATGTGAAATATAAAAAAAGCACAAAAATTAACAAAAAAATGCTGTAATAATTAATAGAAAATGAAGTAAAACAGGAGAGAATATGAAAATAGGGGGCAGGTAATAAAGTATGAAGCAACAAAACTGAATATGAGAAGGGTCATCTATATTTTTTGTACATCCATAAATGTATATGGATGTGGGCCTATGATTCATGCCTAGCATTGGCTGTGCTGTGGTGTTTTAGGTATCAGTAGTAGTGATGGGCGAATTTGCGCCGTTTTGCTTCGCCGAAACCTCATTTTCCAGTTTGCTGCCAGTTTTCCAATTTAGACAAATCACTCTGCAAAATGGCAGCATCCTGCATGGAACCTATAGTTCTGCACAATTTAGTATCATCTGCAAAAATAGAAACAGTACTTTCAATGCCCACCTCCAGGTCATTAATAAACAAGTTGAAAAGCAAGGGACCTAGTACAGAGCCCTGCAGTACTCCACTAACAACACTGGTCCAATTAGAAAATGTTCCATTTACCACCACTCTTTGTCTATCTTTTAGCCAGTTCTCTATCCAGGTACAAATACTATGTTCCAGTACAACATTCCTTAATTTAACCAGTAACCTTTTGTGTGGCACTGTATCAAATGCTTTAGCAAAGTAAATCACATCCACTGCCATCCCAGAATCAAGGTCCCTACTTACCTTCTCATTAAAAGAAATTAAGTTAGTCTGGCAAGATCATTACACATAAAACCATGCTGGCACAAACTTTATTTATAAAGTTTATTTATAATGTAATGTTTACACAATTGCTAATTGATCCTACCATCACACATTTTTTTGTGGTCTCAGGTTGCATTTTTTTAGGTTTATAAATAAAGGAGGGGAAATTATATAATTGAGGGTTTTGTATAGTCGTGAAAGCAAATTTACTAGATAAAGGGTCAACAGAGACAGAAAATTTATTGTTAGGAAAGATGCTACTGATACATCTTAGGAAAGATGCTACTGATTAGTGATGGGCGAATTTATTCGCCAGGCGCGATTTTGCGGCGAATTTGCGTGATTCGCCGCCAACGAATAAATTAGTGAAACGACCGTGAAAATTCGCCCGAAAAATTCGGGCGTCAAAAAATGGGGCGTCGAATGGGCGAGAATATTTGTGTTATTATTATAAAGTAATGACATTTGATGTGTATATTATACTATACTGTTTCTAATAGTAATCACTTGTTATCTATGTGACACGAATATTCTCTAGTTATGCCATTGTAGCCAGTCAAAATGTTACAGGCCAACTCTTACCAAATAAAAAAATAACAAAAGGGGTATCTAAGATAATCATAGAACACTTTCAGAACATTTTAGTTCCTTCTTCAAGCTGAATATGTTTCAGCAAAGCCAGCTACATCACATTTCTCCTCCAGAACCATTACCTCCAGCTGTGATTTTAACAGTCAGGCTTCTCAATTTGTAAACATAAATTTAAAACTGGTACCAGCTTGTAAATTTTGTACATAAAACTTGAGGCCCTCCATGCCATTATTGATCTCCCTAATCAAATCTTCACCCCTATTTTCCCTTAGTATAGCCACTACCTTATCTAACATATCTTCCACAGAATTTTTCACAGTACCTCCCCATGCCAAGTTTAAAATCGCCTCCAGCCATTCTCTCCCCCAAAGCAGCTGCACCATCATCATTGAGGTGCAGCCCATCCCTGGCAAAGAGCTTGTAGCCAATTAAAATATCAGCCTAGTTCTCCAGAAACCTATGCATTAATCTTCTTATGCTCCCACTGCCTTCATAACATTGCTCATGGCACAGGTAATATCTCTATCATTACATTGGAACATTGCCCTCCTTCTCTAACTTTTTCATTGGTATTTATGTGTACCAAGACCCCTGGGTCTTCTCCAGCACCTCACAAAAATCGGTCTACATGTTACACCATATGCTGAACCCTTGCACCAGGCAAGCAACAGACAGTTCAGCATGCAGGGCCCTTCAGACAGATTACTCTATCTACCTTCCTAATAATTTAGTCCACTATAACTGTAATCTGCCTGCTCCATACAGGGCGGTTCCAAGAGGAAATCCCACCTGCATCACTCCCAAGTAAATGCTCCATGGAACTGCTGCTCCAAGATTACATACATGCTTAGCAGCTCACTTAGAAATGTGAGGCAGAATCATTGTATTTAAGTAAATAGCTCCAATGAAGAGGCTAGAAGGGTTGGTACCCTGCAGTGTCACCAGTATAGGGACTCAAATGGTTAGGCTATCATGAACGGCACCCAGAATCCAGAACCAATGCTAGGCTCCCTGGTCTCGGCTCCTGCTTCCGTCTTTAACAGCCACCTTTCACCTCGGGAGGAGCCCTCGTGTTCCTGCTGGCCCACTAGACCACCAGGGTGAGTTCTCACATTACCCCTCAAGCAACTTAAGACGAACAGAAGAAGGGTTAATAAACCTCAACAATAGGATACAGACCAATAAACTTTGGACCCAATTTGAGAGAAGGGACCCTAAGTTTAATATTTTTTGTGGACAACCAAACTGGGTCTCCTACCTGATATTTGGGTGCCTCCCTATGAGACCTATCAGATGCCCTCTTTTGAGCAGCCGTAGCTGCAGAAAGGGAGTCATGTACCCCAGACCATATCTTGGCAAAATGTTTAACAGAGGAATTAACAGAAGGTACAGGGGATAAAGAACCACAATAAGAAAAAGCCTTTGGATGCAAACCATTAACAATAAAAAATGGAGATTGGCCAGTGGATGCATGAGATGCATTATTATAGGCAAATTCAGCCCAAGGCAACAACTCAGCCCATGAGGATTGATTATCAGCAACATAGCATCTTAAAAATTGTTCAAGGGACTGATTAAACCTTTCCATTTGCCCAGTGGTTTGAGAATGGTATGCAGTGGAAAAAGACAATTTGATCCCCACTACAGAGCAGAAGGAACAATTCAGCCAAAGTTTTAGCAGAAGGAAGGTGTGGAAGAGGAATAAAATGACTCTCTTGCTGAATCTATCCACCACTACCCAAATTACAGTCTTCCCTTGAGATGGAGGAAAGTCAACAATGAAATCCATTGACAGATAGGACCAAGGTCTTTCAGGAACAGGCAATGGCCTTAGCAATCCATGTGACAGGTCTCTAGAGGATTTGACCTTTGACAGACAGGACAAGAATTAAATTTTTTGACATCTTGTTTAAATGAAGGCAACCACACATTACGAGACAAAGTAGAAGTTTTAGAAATACCAGGATGTCCTGCCATTCTAGAGTTGTGAGCCTCACTAAGAACCTTTTCCCTTAGATCCTCAGGCACAAATAACCTCCTAGGAGTATCTAAAGGAGCAGAAGTTTGGACCTGAGATAAAAGTGTGGCAAGATCTGACCCTAAAACTACCACAATCATCTCTTTGGATATGATAGACACACAAGGTTCAGACATGTTTGACTCAAAGCTCCTAGAGAGTGCATTTGCTTTAGTATTTTTGGAACCAGGCCTGTATGTTAAAGAAAAATGAAATCGGGTAAAAAATAAAGCCCATCTAGCCTGTCTAGGATTCAACCGTTTTGCAGACCCAATATATAAAAGGTTCTTGTGGTCAGTATAGAACGTTATAGTATCTTTAGCCCCCTCCAACAGGTGTCTCCATTCCTCAAAGGTCCATTTAATAGCCAACAATTCTTTATTACCATTGTCATAATTGGCTTCAGCAGACGAGAATTTACTAGAGAAAAACGCACATGGATGCACCTTGTTGGTTATTGGATGCCTTTGAGAAAGAACTGCCCCTGCCCCAACTTCTGAGTCATCTACCTCTACAATAAAGGGTAAGATTGTATCAGGGCGACAAGAATGGGAGCAGACACAAATTATTTTTTTAAGAATTCAAAGGCTTGAATAGCCTCAGAGGCCATTTGGATCAGCACCCTTCTTGGTCAGATCTGTAGACACAACCAGAGAAATTTTTTTTATGAACTGACGATAATAATTCGGAAAACCTAAGAACCTTTGGGTTGCACATAAAGAAAGAGGCTGAGCCCAGTTCAATATGGCCTTAACCTTCCCAGGATGCATTTCCAACCCCTTAATAGAGATATTAAACCCCAAAAATTGGACAGAAGAAACCTCAAAGGTACATTTCTCTAATTTAGCGAACAAATTATTTGTCCTTAACCTGAGTAGAACCTCCCGAACATGTTGCTGATGGTCGCCCAGGTTAGAATAGAAAATTAAAATATCGTCAAGATACACCATTACATATAACCCGAGTAAATCCCAGAAAATGTCATTGAGAAATTCTTGAAACACTGCGGGAGCATTGAATAAGCCAAACGGCATGACCAATTACTCGTAGTGATCATCTCTGGTGTTAAAGGCCGTTTTCCACTCATCCCCTTCCCTAATACGAATGAGTGTGTATTAGAGGAATATTGTACCTTACTGCGAAGGCAACATCTAAGAAATTCCCAGCAACCCAAGAATCCACAAAAGCAGAGATTTTAACTGAACCTGTAGGCCAGGATAGAATGACAGGTACTAAGATCTTAGAGGAAAATTGGGAAAAAGAAACTTCTTGACCCAAATGGAGCTCCCCTCTCCATTTAGGCTTTGAAGTTTCCCGGCCTCTTAGGACACTGGTTAAGAAAATAGACATACATAGACCCTGAGACCGCCTGTAAGCCTTTTCCTCAGAGGATAAATGAGTAAAACCCAATTGCATGGGTGAGGGGATAGAAAGCTTATCACTAGTATACCCAGTAAGAATAAGTACGCTTTTCAGCCCTTCTCTCCCTTTGTCTTCGATCAACCTGGATGACTAAACACATTAGATCATCCAGAGTAGCGGATAGAGGGTAATTTACTAGGCTGTCTTTAACAGTTTCAGAAAGCCACAACTGGAATTGGCTGTAAAGATCCATATCGTTCCAACCGGTCTCTACAGACCACCGGTGGTACTCCTTTAAGGCCCTTTTTCCCTGGTGTAATTAAGATTCATGGTATCGGCTGAAGATGCACGATCCGGGTCATCGTAAAGTATTGCCATACAATTAAAGAAAGTTTCAAGGGAAAAACGGGCAGAATCAGAGGAGGTTAACCTTAGCGCCCATATTTGTGGGTCGCCTTGTAATAGGATGTTGGAGGTGCCATCCTCCTATGTCTCATGCACCGTGAACGTTAAAAGAGGGACCAGGTGTGCATCTGCACTTCGTTGGCTGAAGTCGTCAGTTTCAACTGTAAGAAATGTAATCAGGAAATGGAAGGCCACAGGCACAGTTGCTGTAAAACCCAGGTCTGGCAGGCCAAGAAACAGACAACCCAAAGATCACCTTCAAAGACCTGCAAGAACATCTTGCTGCAGATGGTGTATCTATACATTGTTCCACAATTCAGCTCAATTTGCACAAAGAACATCTGTATGGCAGATACACGCCACAAACAGAGTCACTTGTTGTATGCAAAAGCTCATTTAGACAAGCCACAGTCATTTTGGAACAAAGTGCTTTGGACTGATGAGACAAAAATGTAGTTATTTGGTCATAACAAAAATTGATTTGCATGGCTGAAGAAGAACACCGCATTCCAAAAAAATATCTGCTTCCTACTGTCAAATTGGTGGAGGTTCCATCATGCTGTGGGGCTGTGTGGCTAGTACAGGGACTGGGGCCCTTGTTAAAGTCGAGGGTCGGATGAATTCAACCCAATCAACAAATTCTTCAGGATAATGTTCAAAAATCAGTCACAAAGTTGAAGTTACGCAGGGGTTGAATATTCCAACAAGACAATGACCCTAAAAAAAGTCAAAATCTACAAAAGCATTTATGCAGAGGGAGAAGTACAATGTTCTGGAATGGCCGTCACAGTCCCACAACTTGAATATCATCGAAAATCTATGGGATGATCTGAAGCAGGCTGTCCATTCTTGGCAGCCATCACATTCAACTGAACTAGAGAGATTTTGTATGGACGAATAGTCAAAAATACCGCCATCCAGAATCCAGACACTCATCAAAGGCTATAGGAGGCGTCTAGAGGCTGTTACATTTGCAAAAGGAGGCTCAACTAAGTATTGATGCAATATCTCTGTTGGGGTGCCCAAATTTATGCACCGGTGTAATTTTGTTATGATGCATAATGCATATTTTCTGTTAGTCCAATAAACTTTATGTTACTGTTGAAATACTACTGTTTCCATAAGGCTTGTTATATATTAAAAGGAAGTTGCTATTTTGAAAGCTCAGCCAATTATAAACAAAACTCCAAAGAATTAAGAGGGGCTCTCAAACTTTTTCATATGACTGTGTGTGTATATATATATATATATATATATAATATATATATATATATATATATATATATATATATATATATATATATATATATATAATCAAACAGAATGGAATGCACAGCCATTAGTATGCTAGTCTGAGAAGTATGTAGACAAAATACAGGGATTGACAGCACTCCAAGGAAATACATCAAGTCAATAGTTCACATGAAAGTGGAGATTTATTGGTGATCCAAAGTTTCGGCTCCGCACAGGAGCCTTCGTTAGGGAAAGAAAAAAAGCCCTGACGAAGGTTCCTGTGCGAAGCCTAAACATTGGATCACCATTATATATATATATATATATATATATATATATATATATATATATATATATATATATATATATATAGATATACATATATATACATTCATATACACACACACATTATATTCTGACATAACAAGGCCACTACAATTGTACTCATGCATATCCCTATGTTAGAAGTCTTTCTAGCCACTCGTTAATTGAGATTTACACAGAGATGTCAGAATTTGTTTTCCTCTAGTCTCAGATTAATTACAAAACTCACCATTGTACACATCTATTGTGTTGCAAATAACAATGTATTTTTAGAATGACCCAGTAGCTTTAAATACCATACAGAGCCCATGTTATAAAAAAATCTTTTTTTCTGTAATTTCTAAACAGTTTTGTTTGTCATTTTATCTTGAGATAAAGTAAAAATAGGATTGTACACATATGCACTGAGAACTCAACTCTTCATTTGCCTAAGAATTCATTTCATTTGTCTAAGTGCTGCTAATCATAGCATGCTCCTATTATCCTATATTTAAAGAGCTGGCCATTCTCAAGTTCCCTGAACATGCAGGAGAAAGGTGTTTTTGTGTAAGCCTTTCCCATGTCCTTTTCACTACATTTGGGTCAAACAAATCCAGAGATGCAGCTCTCACATATTCCCGTAGATTTGCAGAACAAATACGTTTTCCACAGTTAATGAGTTTGAAAACTTTGAAGGAGTTCTTTATTTAAACAACTGGTAACACATTACTCTTACAAACCCAATGTGCTTCTGTTTTTACAATCAATTAGATTTTTACAAAGGCAGAATTAAGTTTGCATCCCTTAAACCAAATGCCCTTTAAACATTCTGTTTGCATTCACAAAAGCACCTTGGCATTGTTTGTTACAACATCCATGTTTGTTACCTTTTATTATTCCTAAATCATAAAAACTGTAGGTAAACTTAAATTTTCAGAATGAACCTCATATTCCCTTTCTTTGCCAAATTATTTTTGCTATCCAAGTCTCTTTGTAACAAGTAAAAACGACTTTGATTCAAGATATTTACAAAAAAGAGAACTAAAAAGAAGCATTACTTTCTATGCAGTAGTTTATGCAAAGGCATGTTTATGAAAATTTGAAATCAAGTATTTTTGTGTTTTTCCAAATTTGGAATAACTATACAAAATAGTTTTTCTCAATTGATAGCTTATTTATTTTTAAATACAACTTGCATTGTGAAAATTCAGTTTTGTAAAATTACATTCATCCATTCACTTTCAAAGAGTCTTTCAAATCTTGAAATTTTCTTGAATTGTAAAATAGCTTGAATTTTGAAAATACACGGAAACTCGATAGCTTTTAGATACGAAATGTATTCATACGAGTTTTTGAATTTATTAAATCTCGAACATTTGAATTTGGAAAATATGTAAATATAATATATCAATACAACTGTATTTTTGGAAAAAAAAACAATCTTGCTGTAAAGCCTCAGTCTCACATTTTGATAAATCTGCCCTTTTGTTAGTAATAAAAACATGAAAAAAAGGAGCAGGCTCTAGTACTAATCCCTGCTGAACTCCACTTACTACTCTTGGGTAGAAGGTTTCAGAGAAGTGATAGTGCTCAGTGTCACTTTATAGTACAAATCTGGTGCAACTGCCGATAGCTGTAATTAAACAATTCTGAAGGATTGACACAGGTATAAGCTTTATCATATCAATTCATTAAAAAGTGTCAGGAAAATATTCTGATTGCAGGTAAAGTTGCTGTCCCGTGTTAGCCAGTAAAAATGTTACAGGGCAACCCTTTTAAAATAAAAAAATAACAAAAGTGGTATAAAGGTGATATCTTTATTGGCTAACTAATATAATCATAGCAAGCTTTCAGAACGTTAGTTCCTTTTTCAAGCTGATTACAATGAAGCTGTGGTGTTCTCTGGTATAAATCTACCTCTTAATTCCTTTACAATAAAAAAAAATTCAAGTTAAATGACTGATTAATCGACTATACTGGTCAATAAGGTGCCAACAAACCATCTAGTTGGTTCTTCTACTTAGACAAGTACCTTTAAACTGCTTCCTTTCACTAAAGATCTAGTTTCCTTGTCTCTTTTCTGGTAGTTGAATACAGCCATAATTAAAAGTCTGCACAGTTTTGCATTAATAACGTTGGCATTAAAGTGTTTATTATTGACAGTGTGAAGCACATCAGGCCATACCCTTTTACTGAGCTGTATAGGTTTCAATTTACTTTTTGCATTTTTTGTTGCTGAGAGATATAAAGCTGCAATAGTGTTTGTAATAGCTTTTTAAAAACATTACACTTAGCCTTTGCTTGGCTGGTGGATATTATTCCAATATGTTGTGTGTTCATTATAGTTAGATTTTGTAAAATTTGTGTTTTCCTGTTCACTCACAATATTTGAAATATTTTTCAAATGAAATTACATTATTATGACTATTGATTAAATACAGCTTAGGGTCCAATTTAAAATTGCTAGTGTCTTTTGTGGTGCCCAATCTTTAAAAACGACCTGAATGTTGACCAATCATGCAGGGGTTCATGCTGAAGAAACCACTGTAATCTTCACAACTTTTAGGTGTGGAAGTTCTTCTTCGTTCCAAAAATAAAATGACGAAGATTGTTTAGGTTTATTGGCATGGACCCTGTGTGATTAGTAAACTCAAACAGAGTTTGACCTATATATTTGATGTTATGCATTTTCTACAAGCCCAATAAACTAGCTTACTTACTAACTTACTGCCTCCACACAAATTAGATTTTCTTTAATTTCTCTAATTTAACTTTAACTAATTTCTTCACCATAGTGCTAGTTTCTATGTTCTTGTAGCATAGCATAGAATTTTTAGTCTTAAATCGGTGGCTCGCTTTTCAGTAGACTTTTAATATATTATAGAATGGCCAATTCTAAGCAACTTTTCGATTGGTTTTCATTATTTCTTTCTTATATTTTTTTTAAATTATTTACCTTTTTCTTCTGACCCTTTCCAGCTTTTAAATGGGGGACCTAAAAAACATATCCTCTGTACGGCTACAAATTTGTTGTTATTGCTGCTTTTTATTAATTTGTATTCAATTACTCTCCTGGTCATATTCCAGTCTCTCATTCAAATCAGTGCATAGTTGCTAGGGTAATTAGGACCCTAGAAACCAGATTTCTGAGATGCTAAATAAAAAATTAAATAACTCAAAACCCTCAAATAATAAAATATGAAAAACAACTGAAAATTGTCTCAGAATATCACGCTCTACATCATACTAAAAGTTATCTCAAAGGTTAACAACCCCTTTAAAAACACTTGATTTTCATAATTCTACACTCCATTTCCCATCTCAGCCTATCTTTGTGTTAAAACATTATTTATCATGCTCTTCTTTTATTTAACCTGTCCTGCATGAATATTGTACTGTTATTTTTTTTTTTACCACCCAGTCTGTAATCCCCAACAAATTATATTGCTCCTGAAATTAATTCTTGTAGTCTGCATGCATTCAAATGCATCTCAAATGTTTTAATAAATTGGGAAGATACCGTTTTTACAGACAATTCCCATTGATTTCTATAGAAACTTGGCAGCTTCTATTTGTCAAGTTTCTTCATGTTTTTTTTTTTTTAATAGATCTATTCAAGGTTTCAGAATATTTACATTCACTTTTTTCTTGACAACCAGAAAAATCACCAACTCAATTCATGATAATTCCAATTTAAAGTAGAAAATGAATCTTAAGAAACTGATATAACCCACAAACCATACAATTTTAAGATATTCCAAGTCAATGTAAATGTAAAGAGATGATGTAAAGCACGGCTGCAAACTTGGTTATTGCCAATGGACTCAAAAGATATACAGCATCCAAAAAATAAAGCATCTATGAGGTTGCCCACTACAAACTATGCGAGGGAATTTCTGCAATTATAATTCCCTTTCACTCCATAACACGGTTTGCAATCATGGGTTAATTTATCTGATAAAAAGGCAGCAACACAATGGTTAAGATCCTAATTTCATTCACACTGATATATATCAAACGTGATATTGCCCAGTTGTTAATTAAATGGTCAGCACCAAGATATAGTAACAGCAGCAGCAGAAATTTAATTGCATTTTCCTAGCAAAAGGATACAGATTCTTAAAATAATGAAGTAGGTACAGATCAAACTGTCCTTTGTAAATTGCCTTATAACACATACCATGTACTAAACTAAAAACACCCAGAGTACAGAACTGGATAGAAAGCATTTGGACTTAAGAAAGTATAACTTTTATTATAGTTAAGCATTATTAAAAACCATGGAACTTGCATAAACAATTTATGGTGCTAACGAATATATGAAAAATATGCTACCAAAAGACTTAGATCCGAAGGGCTAGGAGATCCTACATACTCCTACATTCTCAATTTATGCCGACATTGCTTATCCACATCTTATATGATAAATGGGCCTCAATTGAGTCTGGATTTATACCACCAAAATTAAATTATTTGGACCTAAACTAGAGATTATAGATACCCTCACTCTATTTACTCAAACATTAAAGGAATAGTTCAGGGTAAAAAAAAACTGGGTAAATAGAATAGTATGTGCAAAATAAAAAATGTTTCTAATACAGTTAGTTAGCCAAACATGTAATGTATAAAGGCTGGAGTGACTGGATGTCTAACATAACAGAACACAACTTCCTGCTTTGCAGCTCACTTGGTTTCCACTAATTGGTTACCAGGCAGTGACCAATCAGTGACTTGAGGGGGGCACATGGGTCATAACTGTTGCTTTTGATTCTGAGCTGAATGCTGAGGATCAATTGCAAACAGATATGTCCCATGTGGCCCCCCTTCAAGTCGCTGACTGACTCAGAGTTAGAGAGCTGAAAAGCAGGAAGTAGTGTTTTGGCTATTATGTTATACATCCAGTCACTCCAGTCTTTATACATTACATTTTTGGATAACTAACTATATTAGAAACATTTTTTATTTTGCAAAGCCTATCTATTTACCAATTTTTTATTTGCACACTGAACTGTACCTTTAAAGTATCAAGGTAGCAGACAGTTATACAATAGTGAAACAAAAGCCTATTTGTAGATTTTGTTCAGTGAAATTTGGGATTCAGTTTCATCATGCATTCTATTTCATCATAAAAAAACACAGATGCCAATATTATGTGAAACTTTGGCTTCCACTCAACCAATAGGATCAGAACCCTCTCCAACCTACTGCAGTCTATATGAGGAGCTGTGTGAAAGACATTAGCAATATAGGGACCATTTTATCTAGTTATGAGTAAATCTGTTCGTTTTGCCAAAAAATTCATGAAACTTTTTTTTGTGCATATTTTGTTATGCAACAATTTTTTTGGAGCAAATTTTACTATTTTAAAGTGTAACAAGTATTGCTCCAGGATATTGATTATTATGATCTTTATGATCTAAAGAGGGAAGTAAGAAGTTCACAGCTGACCAATGTGCAAATATCTGAAAGAAAATATCTGAAATATCTACCTTAGCTATAAATTCTACATATAGAGCCTTGGAAAAGTGTTATTCTGTTGGCCAAGTCTCTCATGTTACTGAATAATAAATATTCAATAACTCAAAGGTAAGCCAAAGAGGTACATTTTACAGCAATCGGCTGCTTTTTTGTCCAAATGCAGTAAAGTCAATTGGCGTTTTTTCTTATGGTGACTTTTTTTGTCTTGACGACTTTTTTGCTCTGGCAAATTTTTCCAGGAATTCATAACAGGTGAAAAAATTTGATCATTGCTAGGAGTTTTCAAGCCATGGTATACACAGGTTTATGACAAGATGGATTATAATGTTTTCATTACAACTTGTTTCTGCTTAAAAATTTAAGACGTAATCTTGAAACCCAGATCAAAGATACACTTTTAACAATGACTGCAAATCTAATTCCACTAAGTAACTAGATGGTGAGAGTTTGTGACAATATACTAAAATGTCACCCAAATAAACTACTGCTGCATGAACCAGGGGAATGATAAAATCTTGGTACTTGAAAATGGAGAAGGCATTTGTGATACAAATGTGACATGGCAGGCCATGTATGAATGTGAGTGTGATCAAGTGCATTCAATATGGACTTATTACTTATTAGTTGTAAAATGGATGTACTGATATTAGCAGGAGAACAGGGAATAGTAGGAGTTAAGGTAATAGACTCATAAACATATAGGTATGTTTATTAAGGAGGAAGCTCATATCTTATTCACATAGTTATAATCAAAATACACAGCAATTATATACAGCAATTATTTTCATTCACATGGTTATTTCCATTTTCATGGTCATTCTCATGGCCATGTCCTGGGCATGTAGCCATTATTATTATTTTATATGTCTATGTGTAATGATCTATTACTTTGTTATTGTACCAATATAAAAAGGAGCTCAGCTGGGGGGGGGGCTTCGGGACTTCATCTACAAGCAGACGTGTTGTGTAGAATAATTGGTCTTGTAAGGACCATTGGCCGATTGATGTGCTCTGGGAGTCGCTGTATTTGATTTGGGCCCGGGGTCCCCCAGCTGATGTTCCTCTCAGAAGTCTGCCAAGGGAAGCTCGGCTAGACGTTGCGTTGTCTTCAATCGGTATTGTATTACTTTTCTTACAATATATTATTCTGGTTTAATGATGATCAATGTGTGTGTGTTTTATTTCCACCCCTATATTTGATAAGTATACTGGGGGAAGTGCTCAGTTAGACATTTAGTTTGTGATAAGTCTGCCAAGGGAACTTGTAGCAAGACAGCATTTTAGAGATCAAAGACCATGAAGAATTGATCTCCTCTTTCTTGTTTAAGGATACTTAAAACAATATCAGTGCCATAGAAATAAATCAAAGTTAATATGAAATCCTCCTTTAACTAGACAAAGTGCACAGAGATGGGTGGAAGAAAGTCTCTATTCTAACAGTTATCATAATAATTGATATCTATCAATCTATCTATCATAATGGACACTCTATATTGATTATGCTCATGCACAGGCAGTGGTGTTACTACTGGATGTTCAGGGAGTGTGATTGCACCTGGGCACGCACCCCCTCCAGCCAGAGAGGCAAACCTAAAGGGAATATCTTTACACGCATGTGTATCCGTGGTTGCGCATCCTACACCCAAGCGAGCCATGAATCATTACATTACTATGCACAGCACAAGTCACAGATAGGAAAGTAAGCAAGTGCAGTCCATGGAGACCACCATGGAGCTATGCTGTAACAGTCAAGAAGGCTAATTTGCTAAAATAGGTGATACATTTTCCTTAGCAGTTTCCCATAGCAATTATAAAGAGCTTTTGCTCTACTAACAGTTAAAAAAGAGAAAAACATGATCTGGTTTGCTGCTATTGTCAACAGCAATGGTACAATTTAACATCTATCTAGTAAATCAGCCCCAAAGCAGTTCATAAAATATTTTTTAAAGGGGGTGAGGATTTACACATATAAGATGTCATTTACACAATGTCTGATGTAATAAGCATGTGTTTTACTGAGAGTTCAGTGTTTTTTCCCCATAAATCTAATGTCATCGCAGTCACCAGGTTGGGTTGAGCCTGACACATTTTCTGTCTATATAATGATGAGGGGGTACAAAGGGAAAAGGGGAATAAGGGAAAAAATATCCAGTATTCTTGACTTGTAAACAGTAAGGTACACTTACCAATACTAACAGGGGGTCCAGGTGCTCACGCCCCAGACCTTCAGCTTAGGGAGGTAATACCATACATTTTTGATTCATTTGTGGACTGGCACATAAACTGGACCTCACTCCAAAATATGATGCAAATAATAATTGTTTTATTACGCAAAAAGGAACATCTCAGAGGGTGGCCTTACGCATTATGTGCCTTGTGGGCTTGGGATATTGTGTACAATCAGTGATATTTAAATGATAATCCACCAATCAGAGAAGTGCTTTGGACAGCCAATCAGAATGCTTAACACATAAATGATTTGTTTGTCCAAGAGAAATAAGATACATATAGAATTTACATGTTAAATTGATTAAAAATACATAGTTTTCCATCTGGCATCACTTCTGTGCTTGCTGTCAAAATGATGTCTGTGCTCAATTCTTTAGCGCAAGTCTGATGCAAGTCTGATGCATCTGTTGACGCAGCCCACACTATAAACAGTGGAGTGCGAGGGATCTTCTGTGTTAATAGACACATTATTATTAACATGTATTTATATAGCGCCAACATATTGCGTAGCACTGTAGGGGGTTATTTATAGGGGGTTATTTATCAAAGTCTGAATTTATCTTAACATTTTCTGCTACAAACTCCGATCAAATCCGCTCAGGTTTTTTACACTTATTTATTACTACATTTTCCTGAAAAAAAAATTCAGATTTTTTTCATCCGATTTTCATGATTTTTTCAGAATTTTCAACCGAAAACTTTGGGGTATTGCAGAAAACCCAACGCACATCAAAAAATGATTGGGACTTCTCCCATTGACTTATATGCATGACAGGTCTGAGATACCGGATTTTCAGATTTGGACTTTTCCATCCTCGGGTTTAATAAATTCTGTAAAATTTTTGATTTTTTAGAAGTCCAATTTTATATAATAAAAAAAAGGAATCACAAATTTTTCGTGATTTTTGCATTCTGAGTTTAGTAAATAACCCCCATACTGTATGTGCTTGTAGAAGAAGGCTGGACAAAGAATGCTGCATCTGGACCCCCTTTCTAACTTGGTGATTTTTCTACTTTTGAATATGATATTTGATCCAGTTGTATATTTGGTTTAAGTTCCTAAATGAACCAGTTGAAAAACATCTCTGTACAACATCTTTCTGACAGTTTTCTGCCTTATTCATGTAAAGGTCCCTTACCAATTGTGTCAAATTGTAACATAATAATTTTATGGGATTATATAAATTAATGCACATTTTAGAAATGATCATGGGAATTTCACTAATCTTAGGTTATGTTTATGTCATTAAAACAGAATATAATGTATACAAGTGGGCATTAACTTTTATTCATACTGCAATAATAAAAACCTCAACATTTTATTAGGCAGTAAAATCAAATGTATTCATAAACTGCATATGTGTTTGAGGAAATATTGAAATAGTGGAAAGGCTGAATAAAGTTGTAGAAGTATAGACATCATCTGTGGCAAAAAGGCTTATAATTATAATATATGGGGAGAATTCACTGTCTTGATAAGGAACATGCCATGAAAATGTTGTATAATAACGTCATAATTGCACTAACATATTCACAGACTATACATTTTTTGCCTTTCCATCAATTTTGAAAAAATGATCTCCTAAATTGGATGTGGTTATCTTTGTACACAAACAGAAGAAGGATAATTGCCAGCGCAAAGTTCTGCTAACAATTATTCTCCTACTTTTTGTGTACAAATAACATTTTATAATTTCTAGCAACTTGTTAACCCCCAGAATTGGTTAAACCAAGCACTGGCACAAAGGTGATTCTAGCAGCTGATCAACACTACAACGTGGATATGAGTGCTGGTGGTTTATTTTTGCCATCATTATTTACACCCAGCTTTTTCTACCAAAATGAAAATGTTGGGGAAATTTTGCTAACTTAATTTGGCCTACATAGTGCAATAATTAATTTTTTTCACCATTTTATATGACACTTTTTAAAATTTGTCAACATTACAACAAATCTACAAAACTATCAGTTAGAATTTGGCAATTTACCCCTTAAGAACTCTGTGCCAATACTTTAGTGAATTTCTCCACCATAAGTAAATAACTATTATTCATATGATTTTAACCCCGTCATAAAATCCACATTAACACCAAAAGCAATGAGAATGATGTTAAATATGGTCAGAATATAGTGCAAAATATACAGAAAAATATATACAAAAGGAATGGTACTTTTCATAGAGAAAGGTGACATTTTAAGGAACGCATTTCAGATTTTAGCACAGATGGAAGTTTTTAAACTAAAACAAAGAAAATTTAGCTATGCAGTGTGCCATGTTTTCCCTCAAAATAAGTATGAATGATATTATGAATTTAATTACTCAACTCTTTTTTAATATCTGCCATCTGTAGCATATTTAAAAGAACAGATTTTTACTTTTACATGAATACAGTTTGGTTATGACTAAACTTCTTTTTCTTCATAGTTATACACCTACTGTCTCAGAATTGCAAAATAATCAAATCAAAATAAATACGATTGCAAACCATTCATCACTCTCATATTGAAACTGGATGAAATAACCTTGTAGCACAATTTTCTCTGTGATTTGAGATTTCAGAATGTTGCTGAAAAGAAAAAAGAAAGCCAAACAATAGCAAATAGAAAAGAGAACACAGCCAGTATAATTCTTTTTTAAAAAAACAACAGTTTAGTAAGAAAAGTGCTATCCACATAAACATAAAATATATGTCAAATAAATATGTATTATACAGGTCTGTGTTTTTTTTCCAGTTTTTTTGGATGCTAGATTCTGCCAATAATAACAGCATCATACTCATTAATAAGTGTACTTGAATGTGAATCTGTGGAACCACTTAATTAGGAAACTACAAGCCAGTCCTTACTTTGCTGATACAGTGAAGTATTTCTGATTTGCATTTGGCTTGTCCCTTTTTTCACTTCCTCCCCTTTTTTGACACTTGAAATCCCAACGAATTATATTTAAGGGCATGCTCTTCCCAAGACTACCTAAATGGAGAGAAGCAGCTTGTTTCTGTGCACACCTTACATATTTTCAAATCTTACTTAAATCTTACCATCTTCTTTTAATCAATTATATTGAAAGATTTCTTTAAACAATGAATCTTTACTTACCTTCACTGTTACCTGGCAGACTTTCTTTAAAGACTACTCTTATATCTCACTTTGTACATTATCACACACCTTCTGAATGTCTTACCTTACCAAGACAACCCTTGCCTTTCTGCTCTCTCCCAGGTCCTGTTGATTATCCTGGAATTGGAAGTATTCTGAATATTCTGTGGAATGGAGGATTAAAAAACCAGCATGAAATCATGGTAAGTTTGCAGCACAGTTGTTATAGAATATCATAAATTGTAGGCAACTAATGTTTCATTTTATATTCTTCACATTATGTTTCTGCATAGTTCAAATATCACAAGAAGTTTGGAAAAATATTTAAAATGAATCTTGGATTTTTTAAATCAGTGCAAATTGGAGATCCAACTATGCTAGAAACATTTTTAAGAAAAGAAAGTATTTATCCAAAAAGAATGGAGATAAAACCCTGGAAAATGTACAGAGATTACAGAGAAGAAGCATGTGGTCTACTTATACTGTAAGTATATATATTGTCCTACTGTATATTATTTATTACAACGTTTGCCAAATATTCTTTTTGTAATTACATCAAAATTATTTTTAGTAGTAATAGCTTTGGACCTGGAGTTGTCTGTTTTCAACAATGTAGCACACCACAGCTCAAGCCAATTAAAATAGATTTACACTTTCTGCCCTTTTTTTACTTCTTATTTTCTTCTTATTTATTTTATTCTTATTTTGATTTTGTGATTTGTCATTGTAAAATTGAGAAAATCATAAATAAAGTAAATTGTACTGAATTATTATTATTATTACAGAGAAAAAGCAAAAAAGTGAAACTGGAAAATGTGATTCTGGCTAATAGAGCTAATATCTGTAATACTGTAATAACAAATAATTAGCATTTTGTTGCTGTGTGCTACAATTGCATTGCAAATTCTGCAAGTTTACCTTGGTCAAAAGCAGCAAATCTGGATATTTATATAATATAGATATTAATTAGAAGTGAAACAGATAAGCTCTCACTCAACCTGTCTAGGCTTGGTTAGATGTATTAGTTTGGGATATTTTGTGAAAGGAAATAATTGAATATCAAGTGAATATGTTCTATGCTCCATGTCACAAAGTATGACAAGTAATTTTCCAATAAAGATTTTAATAATATAAGCTTTGCTTTAACTGACGCTTAGGGGCAGATTTATCAAGGGTTGAAGTGAAAATTCAAATAAAAAAAATTCAAATTTCGAGCTATTTTTTGTGGACTTCGACTAGGGAATAATCCAAATCTGATTTGAATTTGAAAAAAATGAGAATATCGAAATTTATCATGTGCTGTCTCTTAAAAAATTGACTTCGACCATTCGCCATATAAAACCTGCCGAATTGCTGTTTTAGCCTATGGGGGACCTCCTAGAACCTATTTGCAGTCAATTGGTGTGAATGTGCTATTACTTTAATTTGTACAATTCAAATTCGAACGAAAAAGACCTATTCACCTGAAAAAAAAAAATGTTAATTTTTTTAATAAATTTAGGTTGGTCTTTTTTTTTCTCGAATTTCGAAGTTTTTTTAATTCTAAATTCGATCCTTGATAAATCTGCCTCTTATCTTCGAAATCCAAATTAAAAAAGACCAACTGAAATCTATCAAAAAAAATCTACGTTTTTTTTTCTGGGTAAATCTGCCACTTCATATACTGGTGGGAAAGGGAATGGCTCGTACTTTCTAATGCAGATGGGGCTAGGAAGCAATGTACTAACAGCATGACAACAGCATTTGTGACAAATACTTGCAGCTATACAGATACATATGTGTTTCTTTCCAAAAGATCAAACTAGATAACTTAAACTGCAAAATCCAGCCTGTTTTTTTTTTTTTATTCTCTGTTTTTTTTTTTGGAGCTAGATAATAAGAGAATTGTACTCTTTACAATGTGTACTTGAATGTGAATCTGTGGAACCAGCTAATTAGTAAACTACAAGCCAGTGCTTACTTTGCTGATACAATGAAGTATTTCTGGTTTGCATTTGGTTTGTAATTTTTTCAGTTCCTCCTTTTTTTGACCCTTGAAAACCCAACCAATAATATTTAAGGGGATGTTCTTCCCAAGATTACCTAAATGGAGAGAAGCATCTTATTTCTGTGCACATCTTGCATACTTATACATTTTCATTTGAAAATCGCACCTCTATATCTATTCGCATTGAAGGATTTCTCTAAACAATGAAGCATTATTTACCTTCTCTGTTGCCTGGCAGACTTTCTTACTCAGAAAGGCTTCTATTATGCTTATGGTGTTATGTGCCCTAGGGGCATGTTTACTAACATTGGAGATAAATATCTGGAGAAATTTCTGGAGATGTTGCCCATGGCAACCAATCAGCAATTAGATTTAAACAGCCACAGCCAAGTTAGAAAACAAAAGCAAAGATCTGATTGGTTGCTATGGGCAACATCTCCAGAAATCTCTCCAGATATTTATCTCCAATGTTAGTAAACATGCCCCATAGTGTGAAAAAATAGTCAGCTGACACAGTGCTAGACACTTGTGATTTAAAAAGACTGCTGCATTTTAGTATTGGCTTAGATCAATGGTTCCCTGTTAATTAAGCATAACTGAGTTACTGGTTTAGTATGATAATGCCATACAGGCTGCCTAACTTTTGCCTACTGCTTGCCCACATTTACAAATGCATACAAATGTTTGTATGCAATCACAAAATGTAAAAGGTTACTTGGACACATAGGGCAGATTTATTAAGGTTTGATTTGGGTTTTCCACAAAAATTTGAGTTTTCCAGGGTTTTTTTGGTCAAAAATCAAGTTTTCTGCTTAAAAAAACACAGATTGTTTTTTTTTTTTAAACGTAAATTTTTCAAGATTTACTATACCCCGACCCTGGAAATAGCTTGAATCCAAAAAGACACCATATAAATCCTGTCAAGGTCATGTAGGAGTTAATGATATAGGTCCCTTGAACCATTTGAAGATATTAATAGCCTTCATGATATTCAAGGTTTTTTTCAGAGGGTTTTGCCCAAAAACTCAATCAATGCAAACGATTCAAGTTTTTTCCTGCGGAAAACTCAAATAGTTTGAGTTTTCGGGTTGTTGACCCTGAACTGCTGATTCAAGTTTTTTTTCATTCCAGTTTTTTCTTAAATTAGATACCATTTGAGTTCTGAGTTAATTCAAGGTATTAAAAAAATCTAGAATTCAACCTTAGATAAATTACCCCCATACTGTAGCCCTCCCCCATCACAAAATGCAGTACAAACATTTTACACCTTTCTAAAGAAAATATGGGGGACAGGTTTGGTGACAGACCCAGGCTGTCTACCAGTAACTATCACCATAATTCTCTCTTACCCCTAGCCTCTAAACTTCTGGAACGTCTTGGCCTAATGTATAGTATCAAATGATCTCCAGACTATCAAACAGCACTACTCATTCTCCTGGACTTATCATCTGCTTTTGATACTGTTGACCATTCTGTCCTTATGCAAATTCTCTATTCTCTGGGTACTATGGATCAAGCTGTATCCTGGTCCTCTTCTTACCTAGCTAACTAAACCTAGTTAAAACAGAGCTCATGGATTTCACCACCAAAGCCTAGCCCTTCTCCTCCTTTCACCTTTACCATTGAAGGCATGGCCATTAACCCTGTTGATTTATCTCTCTGCCTGGGGGTCATCTTTTACCAGTCCCTTGCCTTCTCCAATCATATTAATACTAGTTCCAATATATGCTGCTTTTTCCTCCGCAACATTGGCAAGATACA
Source organism: Xenopus laevis (assembly GCF_017654675.1). NCBI lineage: Eukaryota > Metazoa > Chordata > Amphibia > Anura > Pipidae > Xenopus > Xenopus laevis. The sequence goes on along the minus strand of NC_054381.1, from coordinate 104,191,052 downwards.
CCACTTTCTTTTATAAGTAACAGCTAAAACACTTGCATTTAGTGCTGTTCTAACAGAAATCTGCAGTGAAATTAGTTTTTCAAAAGAGCAAACAGATTTTTAATTTTTATTTAATTTTGAAGTCAGACATGGAGCTATACATAATGCCCATTTCCCAGGTGCCCCCAGCCATGTGACTTGTGCTCTGATAAACTTCAGTCACTGCAAGTTGGAGTGATGTCACTCCTCCCTCCCCCCCACCCTCCAGCAGCCTAACAATAGAACAATGGGAAGGTAACCAGATAACAGCTGCTTGTCACAAAATAACAGCTCCTTGGTACATAAGAACTCAATAATAAAAATCCATGTCCCCTTCAGTTACATTGGAGTTGGAGTTGGAGAAACAATAGCCTGCCTGAAAGCAGTTGCATCCTGACGTGCTGGCTCTTTCTGAAAGCACATGACCTGAGATGGCTGCCTACACACCAATATTACAACTAAAGAAAAATATACTTGTTGGTTCAGGAATTAAATATTACATGGTAGAGTGAATTATTTGCAGCATAAACAATGTTATTTAGAAATAAAAACTACACCCAAAAAAGTTCATGACAGTATCCCTTGAAGCAAAGTCTTAGGGGCCAATTCACCAAGCTCCAGTGAAGGATTCGAAGTAAAAAAACTTAGACTACGACTTTGAATCTAAGGATTCAAACTAAAATTCGTTCGACTATTCAATAGTCTAAGTACTGTTTCTTTAAGAAAAAACTTTGACCCCCTAGTTCGCCATCTAAAACCTACCGAACTCAATGTTAGCCTATGGGGATAATCCTTCGATCGTTGGATTAAAATCCTCGAAGGATTTAATCGTTCGATCGAAGGATTATTCCTTCAATCGTTCGATCAAACTATTTGCGCTAAAATCCTTCGACTTCTATATTCGAAGTCGAAGGATTTTAATTCCCAGTCGAATATCGAGGGTTAATTAACCCTCGATATTCGACCCATGATGAATTTGCCCCTTACTGTACATTCCTGGCTGTCTCCTCCATTCCTCTCAGAGCAACCATCCTTTTACACTATCCATACCCATTGCTATCTCTTGTCTTACACCTTTTTATCTCACTGCTCCTTACCTCTGGAATTCCGTTTCTGAATGCCTTTGTAGGGACTAGGCTGTGTGGTCCCGCACTACCTCACGCAGGAGCAAGAGCGCTGGCCTTCAAGCGCTGGAGCACTGGGGAGCAGCGCGTCCCCATGCTCCCCACAGAGCAGCTGGGCGGCATGCCGCCCCGAAAAATGTGCCGCCCTAGGCCCAGGCCTATGTGGCCTCACCACAAATCCGGGCTTGATCATGCAATGATAATGCAGAGCAGTGTGACAGGGGCAGACAGTAAATTCCACTGACCAATGAACTGACTGACTGATTAGCACTTTTTATTGTGGCAACCCCACAATAAAAATGTGCTTAATAAAATAAAAAAAATTTCTAAGCAGTGGAGTAACAAGATGTTACTGGGCCCCACAGCAAATTAATTTTAGGGCCCCCAATATATCCAAAGATTGTCCTATTTTACCAATATATGTGGAAACCGCTCATTATTTGGGCTTCATGGGTCCCCCTACACCTCCTGAGCCCCCCTGCAGCTGCAGGGTCTGCTTCCTCGACACCCTGGACGCAACTTCCCAATTTAGTGAATTGGCGGTTTCCTAGCGAATTTATGCCTGCCAAAGTGTTGCGATGGCTACAAAGCCGTCTCTCTGGCGAATTTTTGCTCGTTAGGGAATTTGCCCCAAGTGGACTGTGGCGATCTCTAACTTCACTCTTTGATAAATCTACCCCTTAGGTTCCCAGCAAAGACAGGTCTGAGCCATCAAGACAGAGAATAGAAAGGGGCAAACACTGCTTTCAATAGCAATACATATACAAATAACTTATAAACCAATTTGTAATGAATGTATATTGCAACATTGCTTAGAATTATGTTTTCTTTTATTAGGCTAAAAAATATTTTTTGAGTTGATTCCCTTTAATTAGACTATTTATATAATCTATATATTATAGAGTAATATCAGTTCATATTGGGATCTATTTAATAAATTCTATAAGTATCTCCTACATGAACTTGCCAGCAGTGGCAACTTTGGGAACATTATGTTCCATAGTTATATAGTTCCTGCCTCCCTGGCAGTAGCAGGGCCTATTTTCTTTATAGTTAAATCCCTGCTCTGTTAGTAAAATGCAAGTGGATAAGGTAATATTCATTCCCAAATCAAAGCACAAATATACACCACAGAACAAACAGCTTACCCCAAAGACTGTCTTCAAAGTACAGGTGCTACTGAATCAAGTTCTGTATATTACTGCAACTATTTTACAAACAGATCCATAGTAAAGTGTTGGTGAGTATAGTGAGTTCAGAACATTATATACAATGACGTTCCTAAACAATGCTACACTGAGTCCTGTAGAAAGGATCATTTCACAAGAGTTTGTAACTATCTTATGACAGGATCATTAGCGAATTTACATCTAACAATGCTTCCCTTTCACTAAAGGAATGAGCCCAAGTTCACTGAGTGCAGTTCACTGAGTGCAGTTTACAAGGGAAGTTCCAAGCCCTGAATGATTTTTTTCCGTTACAACCATAATGAGCATGTAAAACTAAAAAATAAAACTTGAAATTATTATAAAACAAGATTGATTATTGTATTCTGTTTTACATATACTGTATATATGTTAATTTAAAAAAAATCAGGACATAAAATATTTAATGGACAGTATTATGCCCCTTTTTTCTGTTTTGGTGCTTCACAGAATAAAATACAGGTTGTATATGGGATGGGTGGGTACTGTAGTTTAAAATATTTTTGATGGTTTGAACAAAAAGAGCTGTATACTAGTTCCCAATGTTATCATTTATTGTGGTAATCCTATTTTAAAAAATGTCTAAGTTAAGATTCATATTTTTCCACGACTCACTTTAGCCAAAATATTATTAATAGTGGCAATGTACCTTATTTACATTTTTCCCTTATGGCAAATGACCCAGGACTGGTCTGGTCAGACTGCATTCAGCTCAAGGTACAACAGTAGAAGGTGCAGGAGGACAAACCAGTAAGAAGCCCTGTAATTAATTAAGTGCATTGAAAAACAGAGGCTTTTGTATAGGTGTTACATAAACAAGCGTGCCCTACTCTAAACTGGAGTTGCCAATGATAATGTTCAATATTTGTTAGTCCTATGTTTTAGGACTTTTACAAAATAATACAAGTGATAATATTTGGACAAGGTTTAGTAACCCATTTATCAGAATATGTCTGTATTCTGGACTGTGTGATAACAAGGCAGTGCATTACCTTGTTGCGCCATTCTATGTTCACACTTACCTCCTCCTCTCTTGTTTAGTCCATATTCCTGAAGTTTAGCAGTTATATTGCTTTATACAAAAGTGAGTTGCTTGATCATCCACTGTTTTTAGCTGACAGAGAAGCAAAGAACGTGGTTGTGCAGCCTGTCATTTTTTTTTAAAATAGAATCCATCTGTGTGTTAACAGCATTGACAGGAACATTTCTGCCAGAAACTGCAATATTGTCAAGCAAATTCCATTCCAGTACATGACAGGCTATCCGACCATGCGGCAACACTTCTCCACCAGCTAAAAAACAAAAGTAGAAAATATGGATGGAGACGGGGTTGTCCCAGGCCTGGTCAAATTCTGATCTGAAGAGACACACAGCCACGTAGTGCAAAGTTGCTTAACTTATTAACAAATGTATGTTAAAATTTAACAAGTTCAACAACTTGCCTACAAACTTAAGTAAGAAACATGGATACTTACATATCACACAATGATAATGCACAGCAGTTTGACAGTGGCAGGCAGTAAATTCCACTGACCAATGAACTGACCGACTTATTGGAATGTTAATTATACTATTTATATGAACTACGTATTATAGAGTAACATCAGTTTATATTGGGATCTATTTACTAAATTATATGAGTATCTAGCCGCATACAACCGTGAGCTCCCTAGCCTGATCCAGCCTGCATTGTTTCTGTATTCCTGAGATTCTCTTCCTGGATCCTGCCTTTGTTCCTGAGTTCCTGTCTGGTTCCTTTGTTTGTGTCTTTGTTTCATGCTCAAGTCCCAATCATTGCCCAATTCCTGTTGGATTTTCTGTTATTGACCTAGGCCTGTTTCATTGACATTTCCTCGGATACTCCTTGTATGCTGCCTGCTCAGACCTTCTGCCTGTATCACAGACTTGTTATTGTTAGCCATTTGCCTTCAACCATTGGCATGGTTTAAGGACTTGTATAATCTTTACACTGTGTTGTTTTTTATTCTTCGTTATTAAATCATATTTTTTAACAACATGACTTCTGCCTTTTATCAAGCCAAATATGTTTTACCTGGGGTATTCAGCATTAGGGATGTAGCGAACTGTTCGCCGGCGAACTAGTTCGCGCGAACTTCGACTGTTCGCGTCCGCCGCAAGTTCGCGAACGTCGCGCGACGTTCGCCAATAGGCGTTCGCGTCAAAATCGGTCGCCCATTCGACCATTCGATCGCTAAAATCGAACGATTTTCGTTCGATTCGAACGAAAATCGTTCGATCGAACGATTAAAATCCTTCGATCGTTCGAATCGAACGATTTTCGGATGATCGAAGTTCGCGAACAGTTCGCGAACAGTTCGCAAATTATGCCGGTGTTCGCGAACGGCGTTCGCGAACACATCGGCGGCGGTTCGCTACATCCCTATTCAGCATATTGACTGCTTCCTGACAGTCACTTACCTTTGGCTGGACCTGACAGAATGATGAAGCCAATAATTAAGGAGCCTGCTGGTAACAACTCTGCTGTTCAAGGTAATGCTAAACTACATTTTACAGAATGGCTTTCCTCCATTAAATGGTATGAGTATAAAGAAAAGGATTCCTTCCACAATTTCCTTGACTTACAGTATATAAAACATTTTCTACTTGTCCATGTTTCAAGGAAACCTCTGGCAATATGAATAGCAGGCTGGCTATTTTGTTTCTTTAGAGAGATATGGCCTTGGAGTCAGCTGAGGCATGCATTGATGAAAAAGGACCTGTGTTGTTTCTTGTCATTCTTGAAGGCAAAATTCATGGGAGATTTGTGGCCAGTTACCAATTTATTTTCAAGATTTTCTAATACTTAACCAACCAAAATGTCCAAATGTACCACTCCAGTTCTGATGATGTATTCTCATTTTGAAATGAAATATTTGCTAACCTGTTAACCAACTTAGGGGTAAATTTACTAAAAGGCGAAAATTTGCCAGGCATGGTAGGACAACGATAATTTACTAAAATGCAAAGTTGCGTCCAGGGCACCGAATGCTGGCAAATTTTTGCTACTGTTACTTCGGCAATCAAAGTTAAGATGCACTAGTGTTCAATTCTGCCTAGAGCAACTTCGTTTAGCTCTTTGCTCAGACTAATTTGCATACGGCGGAAAACTTAAAGTTGAATGGACATTAATGTTGCAGCAAATACATTACATTACACAAGTCCAGGGAACCTTAATAAAGAAAATAGAGTTGTTATGTCCTATACATGAGCCCACTGTATAGTTTATGTTCCATATGTTAGAAAATGTATCGCCTGGCAATAGAGTGCGAATGACCGGTAGCGTCTGTCTATTTCGCTAGCGAATTTACTCCTGCGCCCGATAATAAAACGTTGAAGTGGCTGAAAGCAGTAACGCAGGCAAATCTTCGCCAGCATTAGTCACTTACCCCATTAGTAAATCTGCCCCTTATTGTGAAGATAAAGAGGTAGAGAATTCCTTTGTGGAAGGTGACAGGGTGGATATTTCCAAATGTTTGACTTCAAAATTCCAGTACCCATATTAAACCACACAGGGCTGCTTCTAAAAATGTCTAATATACAGTGTTTCCGCCACTTCATATGCATTCTCATTTCATGTGATAAGGAAAGCAATAGTACTACTTCAAGGATACACCAAGAGAGTACTGTTCTGGTGTGCATTGAGGACACACACTTGTGCATATGGAACAAGTGTCCCAGAGGCAGGACTCAGTCTCAATCAATATTCATATTGTCTATAATCAGTGTGACATGCATGTACATATTGAGAGTGGACCTTGGCTTTGGCAAACTTGTTAATTTTGTAAAGTAAAACAAGTCACTGGTTCCAGCATATAAATTCAGGAGGTATATCGCTGTAAATTCCATTAAGCCTGTGTCACACTCCCAAAAGTAATAGGATAATGTATAAAGTCGGAAAAAAACAGCTTCAAGGCAGTATTTTCAAACTGCATGCATTTATTTTATTAGCAGTGCAAAACACTACGGGCACATTTACTAAGCTCGAGTGAAGGATTCGAATATAAAAAACTTCGAATTTCGAAGGTTTTTTTGGGCTACTTGACCTTCGATTCGAACGATTCGAACTAAAAATCGACCATTCAATAGTCAAAGTACTGTCTCTTTAAAAAAAACTTTGACTACATACTTCGCCATTTTAAACCTACCGAGCTCCAATGTTAGCCTATGGGGACCATCCCCATACGTTTTCTAAGCTATTTCTGACCGAAGGAAAATCTTACGATCGATGGATTAAAATCCTCCGAATCGTTCGATCGAACGAACGATTTTTCCTTCGATCGATCGAAGTATTTGCGGTAAATCCTTCTACTTCGATATTCAAAGTCGAAGGATTTTACTTCGATGGTCGAATATCGAGGGTTAATTGACCCTTGATATTCGACTCTTAGTAAATGTGCCCCTACATGCTTCGGGTACAACCCTTTTTCAAGTGTGTAAGGAAGTGCAAGTTAACATGGGATTAAATACCCTCCTCCTATCCAAGATCCTCTCCCAATCATGTCATAAATTCCAAGATTCAACAAGCTGTAAAACAATAAATACATTTTGAATATAGAATAAAAAAGTCCATATGATCAAATCCTGTGTGTTTTGGTGTTTATCTCATTGTGCAAGTGATATCCAAATGTCCAGTAAGATTTTTAAAAAGTTCATAACCGGGAAATTGCATTCTCAGCCTATCCCTGGTGATAAATACAAGAAATCAAAAGTACTGCAAAACAATGCCTACTTAAAGGTTTGTATTATTTATAATTGGTTAGACAAACCAGTACCAGCATAGTTAAAGCACAACTCTTGTATCAGTACTTCGCACTAATTAGTATGTATCAATTATGTAATCAAATTACTTACACGGCAGGAGTTCCGTGAAATTCAAAAAACAGCTACCGTAACTGGTATTTAGTATCTAAGGAAAAAGAAGAGAATAATGAATAACATTAATTGAGATATTAAACAGAGACATTGTTACAAAAAACACTTAAGGCTGTTATGATCATTCATACCTCTCGGTTGGATACTGTCTAATTTCACTATCCACCGCGCTTCACATTGATGCAGAAGTTAGTCCCAGTTACCTCCTCTTGGGGGTCTCCTCGCTATTTCAAGGACTTTCCATTTTAACTGGCTCACATTGTGTTTAGCCTCAAAAAAATGCCTTGATACGGACGAATCAGTATATGTATCAGAAACACATGCAGTTTGAAAATACTGCCTCAAAACTGTTTTTTCCAACTTTTTACATTATTTTGTTAATTTTGTGCAGTTGCGGAAGATTTATCCTTGAAGCACAGGTATGAAACTTGTAATCCAGAATGCTCAGGACTTGGGGTTTCCTAGATAACAGATCTTTCCTTAATTTGAATCGTCATACCCTAATTAAATTTCAGTATGTCATAGAATGGATAATTCTAAGTAACGTTTCAATTGGTCTTTATTTTTTCTTTTTCATAGTTTTTGAATTCAAGCAAGCTCCCATTTCTGATTTGGCCTTATTTATTATTAAAATAACTCGAACATATCTGATCGGGAAAAAAAATCAAGGGAAAACCTAAATCCCTCAAAAGTAATTTGGAACCTAGCAACCAAATTGTTGAAATAAGTCGATGAATAAAAAGCAAAATATCTAAAACAAACCACAAATAATAAAAAATGAAAACCTATTGCAAATTCTTTCAGCATGTCACTCTCTACATCATACTAAAGGTTAATTTAAAGGTGAACAACCCTTTTAAGTCTAATAAAAAATCATTTAAACATTAAATTAATGAATAGGCTTGTTTTGCCTCCAATAAGGAGTAATTGAGAGCTTTCTGGATAACAAGTTTCTGGATATAGGTTCCCATACCTGTTGTACATTTGTATTATTGTATCCTCCATCTGATCTGTGAGATCTGACATTCCACAGCTGTGGAAGGGGGGGGGGGGGAATTTTTAGTGATAGAAGCTATTTAACCTGTTATAGCCAGCAAATCCTATTATATGGTTTAACTCTTTCCCTAGCAATGAGGTAGATTCTAAGTAGTTGGCAAGGACAACCTGCCAACAATGTAGAAACTATGTTTCTGGGTTTAAGCTTACAGTACACCTAGCAGCATGTTATTCCTTTAGCACACTAATGCAAGCAGAGCAAGGAAAATACACACTCAGAACAGAGACGCCCAAATCAAGGCATAAACAGTCACCATAGAACAAATAGCTTTCCCCACAGTAGCTGCACCTCTTTATAGAGTGCTACTGAATCAAATTCTGTACATAGCTGCAACATAAATGCACATTGTATATACAATGACACATTCCTAAACTATACTAACTGGAATCTTGCAGAAATCATGATCATTTCTAACTATCTTATGACAGAATGATCGGTAAACAACTTACATCCGACAATGCTTCCCCTTCACTAACGTAATGAGCACAAGTTCACCGAGTACAGTTTACAAAAGGACATTCCAATTACTGAATTATTCTTTTTTGCCACCATATACTAAGTATGTAAATAAAAAGGTAAGATATTAGATATTTATTTTAAAGAAAACAAGATTGTTTGTTGTATGCTCTCTTTACAGATATATTTTTAATAAAAAACGAAATTGGGACATGGAATATTTAAATGGGCAGTTCAAGTGCCCCTTCTTTCTGTGTTGGTACACTCCTTGACGTCACAACAGCTTTACAGCTTCAGGGTAGAAGATGTTGTGAATGGGATAGGGGAGCATTGGAGGTACATAATCAGTAGTGAATAGTTTAATGTTTGCTATGTTCTGAGCAAAGAAGTGTAGCAGATAATTTCCCAACTTTATCATTTATTGTGGCAGTCACATTATCAATATTTCTTCAAAGGATTTATTTGTCATTTATCTGTAATATAAGATTCATATTTTCTGTACTACTGCCAGAATGTTGTAATAAGTGATATTGGAGCTAATTTACAATAGCCCCTTAGCGCCCATGCTCCTACCAGGGACAATAACCCTTTCAGACTGCCCTTTGCACCTTGTGGCAGATACAAAAAATTTGTAAGGAAAAAAAAAATCTGATTTTCAAGATTTTTTTTGTAATTTTCACCCGGAAACTATGAAAACTTTGGGGTATTGCCCGAAACCCAGAGCACATCAAAAAATCTTGACTTATATGCAACTTCAACTGGTCTGAGATGCCGGATTTTCAGATAAAGACTTTTCCTTCCTCCGGGTTTAATAAATTCCGACAAATTTGTGATTTTTTAAAAGTCTGATTTTATGACCTGATTTTTACTAACAATCGGATTTAGATTTTTTCCACAAATCTTTAAAAAATTGTGGTTTCCTCATTATTTTAAAAAGCTCTAAAAATTCTTGATTTACCACAAAGACAAAACTTCACCAGGTAAAAGTTGTCAAGGTCCTGTATAAGTCCATGGGAGCTGCACTGATTTTTTTGTACTGGTCTAAATCAATTTGGTCTTTTAGAGCAGGGTCCCCAACCGCCGGGCCGCGGACACTCCTGCACTGTGCGCCCAGCCCAGCCCACAAAAATGAGGCACGCCAAATTGGACACCGTCATGCTCAAATTGGACACCTGCGCACCCAAATTGGACGTCGGTGCGTCCAAACTTGCTGCCGACCCCTCCCCTGACCCCGCCGACAACACCCCCCAACTCCACCTCTGGTCCTTGCAAAAAAAAATTTTGCACCATTCCCTGGTGCAAAAAAGGTTGGGGACTGCTGTTGTAGAGGTTTTCGTATTTTTGTTTTCTGAAAAACTAGTTTTATATAGGTTTTCAAGGTATTCAGAATTTTTAGAGCACAGTTCAGCGTAATTTTTTGTTTAGACTTTTTTTATTTGGATTTTTTAATAAATCTCATGACATTCAGAGCTTTAGAGTTTGTGAGTTTGGTCATGCTTTTAAAAACCACTAAAACCACAAAAATGAGACCTAAGGGTCCAATGTATCAAAAGTTAAGTTGTGAGTTTCTTTCACGGTTCAGGAAAAAATACCGCAAAAAAGTGCAAATGATAATGTAAATTTGAGAATATTCTTTGTGACCTTGAATAGTTGGGATTTATTAAAGAATAAAACCACAAAAAGTCACCAGAAAAAACAAGCAAGCAATTGTGGTTTCAGAATTTTATTACTATGATTAAACTCTATTTCTTTAAAATCATGAATGCCTTGTAATTTATTAAAAGAGCCAAATACATTTTTTTCTAAAAAAAACTCTAAAAGTCCAAATGGCTAAAAAAGGTTGAATGGGATCAGCGCCATTTCCTATTGTCTTCTATGATCCTCATTGATCCTCCTAATTCTACACTCTAATACTATACACTAACCCAGGGCCGGAACTAGGGGTAGGCAGAAACGCATACGTCAGATCGCTTCACCACGCATGCGCGCACACATCAGATCGATTCACCACACACAGTGTCGGACTGGCCCGGCGGGACACCGGGAAAAAACCCGGTGGGCCCCGACCCTCGTGGGCCCCCGCCGGGCCAGGCCCCCTCAACAGATATCTTGTTTTTTTAAATAAAAAAAAAAATCTTCGTCGATGCGCAGTGTGCGCATGCGTGCAGACGCAGCGCCGTGCGCGCGTACACACAGAGGGTGCCACCGTGTGCGCATGCACACTGAAGGGCGCCGCACGGCGCGTTGCAGCAGGGGGACGGGGGCCTGTAGGGGGGCCCTGGACTGGAGTCCCGGTGGGCCCCGGGCCCCCCAGTCCGACCCTGACCACACATGCGCGCTTACATCAGATTACCAGCGCCAGATTTCATGGGCAGGCACCCCTAGGCCACGTGGTCCTAGTGCCCACTGTCAGGGAGCCGGGAGCTCCCACAAGGGAGGTAGTCAGGATCGATGACGAAGCCCTCTTGAGGTATCAAGATCGCGGTGTCCAAGGGGGTAATCAAACGGATAATCAAAGTTCAGGCAGGCAGAAGAAGCAAGATCCAAAGTCCAGGCAAAAGGTCAGGTTAACAATCAGGAACAAGATTCTGTAATAACAGCACACAGGGAACCCAGGATAAATGCAGGAAATGAATCCTATACTTGGGCGCCATTCTGGCGTCTTGGTAGCGTTTATATATTTGAATTTGGCACCAAAGTGATGTCACTGGTGTTCTTGTGCCGACGTCAGCGCGCTGGCATCATTGCGCCACCGCCAATACCCACGTGGCGGCCCTGGGCGCCGCCATTTTGGGAGCAACGCCGGCAGGGGAGGACACGTGACACCCACCCGCATGGTTAATTTTGTGGGCAAAAAAACCCCCCCCGCAAACAAGCTCCTATTGACTTCAATGAAAAAAGTCCCTGGGCTGTGGTTAGCTATTTGGTAGCCCCTATGTGGACCGGCAGCCTACAGGCGGCTCTACTTGACAGTATACTTTGTTTTTTGCTTTTGTTTTTTTTTTTTCAATGGAACTGGCTTCATTTTGATAAAGTTGATAAAGTTGTATTTACTATTATTGCTCTATGCCGGAACCAGTAAGGAATATTTCCTTTTATATTTATGGATCTGGATATTTAAGATAGAGTTAAACTGATGCTATGTGCTGTGGATTTCAACACGCAGTTGGGATGAGATTCTTGTCCTTAAGAGCTTACAATTTATGAGAAAACAGTGTGTAAAGTATTAGGATTATTACTTCTTAATAAGCAAGAGACTGTTTATATGTGGTTGCTGGATTGGAATACCAACAAAGGATAAATGCCTTTCTTCACTGCACTAAGGGGGTTATTTATCAAAGTCCGAATTTATTTTAATATTTTCTGCTACAAACTCTGATCAAATCATACTCTTATTATTAAATTTTCCTGAAAATTTGCTTTGCGGGAAAAAAAATCAGATTTTCATGATTTTTTTCTGATTCTTTCATCCGATTTTCACTATTTTTTAAAATTTTCACCCGAAAACTCATCAAACTGCGGGGTATTGATCAATAAAATCATTGGGACTTCTCCCATTGACTTATATGCAACCTCGACAGGTCTGAGATGCCGCATTTTCAGATTCTGACTTTTCCATCCTCAGGGTTTAATAAATTCCGAAAAATGTGTGATTTTTTAAGAGTCAGATTTTATATAAAAAAAAAAATCTCAAAATTTTCGTGATTTTTGCATTCAGAGTTTAGTAAATAACCCCTAAATCTAGGCGGTTATTTATTAAAGAACGAATGCCAAAAACTTCGAGTTTTTTTTAACTATAAAATCTGAAGTTTTAGTGGAAAAAAATTAGTTTTTCAAAATCCATTATACCCAGAGGATGGAAAAGGTCATAATTTGAAAAACCGGCATCTCAGACTTACCCAGGTCGTAAATAAGTCAATGGAAGAGGACTGTTTCTGACTTTTTGAACAAAAATAAGAAAAATTCAGGCCTCTCGGGAAAGATTCAGATTTGCACTCAATTTTTACATTTGTCCACGATCCAATTAAATCAAGCTTTTTTATTAATAAAAAGGACTTTTTAAACTAAATTAATCAGAAAAATTCGGATTTTTATAAATATGCCCCAAGTGTTCAGTCCCACATGTGTTTCTGTGCCAAAGGTAAAGGTAGATTATGTTTTCTAAATCTGATAAAAAGAAAATGTGCTGCAGGTGATACCATTAAGTGGAACTTGTTGGTAGACCCACATTTTTAAATATGGATTTAAAAATGGATAGTAGCCCAAAGTTGCCTCAGTGAGGCAACTTTGGGGGACTATTAAAAACGCATCGCCGCGTGTGCATTAGCGCAGGCGATTTTGCGCTGTAGCCTATGGGGAAAAGACACTGAGGCAGTTCGGGGAGATAGTCGCGCAAAAGACGTGGCGATAAGTCGCCAGGCAACAAAATCTCCCCGAATCTCCTCGTCTGGCCTTACCCTTAGGTAAGTATTGTGATTTAAATGCTTTGTTTAATTTGTTAATTAATGTAGTTAATTTGAGGATTTATTTAGTTTAATTCAATATTTATTTAAATGTAATCTCTTTGTTAATGGATTATTCTCAATCCTGGTTATTTGCTTTTCAGGGACTGTTATACAGTATAAAGGGACTTTTAGGGTATTTAAACCAATAATGCTATAGTGGGTAATCTCTATTTCCTCTTTGTTATACGTGTAAAGTAATGCTCTCTCTTTTTGTGGAGTGCTCCGAAATCCTGACATTGTAGGCAATGCCCAAACAGGTTTACAGTAATATACAGCTGTAATTTTGAAAAAAACTTTCTCCTGTTGGCTTAATAATAATGGGTATAAATATGGGATTGAATATCCGGAAACCTGTTATCCAGAAAAATCATAATTACGGGAAGGCCATCTCCCATAGACTCCATTTTAATCAAATAATTCAGATTTTTAAAAAAACATTTCCTTTTCCGAGAAAACAATACCTTGTACTTGATCCTAACTAAGATATAATTAATCATTATTGGAAGCAAAACCAGTCTATTGGGTTTAACAAATGTTTAAATTATTAAAATTAAATTATTTTTGTAGACTTTTTATGTGCCTTATAGGTATAGTGCTCCAAATTATGGAAAACCCCAGGTTCAAAGCATTCGGAACAGGCCCCATACCTGTATTGCTAAGAAATGAGTATTATACATTGCTGTCTTCATTTAGATTAAGCTATTATTTTATCATAAAACTTTTTTTTATTTTTTTTACAGTGATGGGCAAGAATGGTTTAAGATGCGCCGAGCAACACAAACAAAACTTATGAAACCTAAGGAAGTATTTCAAATGGATATGAAAATCAATGAGGTATTGTATTGCTCTTCAGATTACTGTAAAGTTTATACAATGTTGTACATAAATTCAAAATAGTTTTCCTCATAATTACTGCTGGTAAAAATGAGTGAAGGATTCAAAGTAAAATAACTTAGAATTTCAAAGTATTTTTTTGGGTACTTCGACCATCGAATAGGCTACTACGACCTTCGACTTTGATTCAAACGATTCTAACTAAAAATCATTTGACTATTCGACCATTCGATAGTCGAAGTACTGTCTCTTTAAAAAAAACTTTGACTACAATGTTAGCCTATGGGGACCTCCCCCATTACTTTTCTAAGGTTTTTTTGATCGAAGGAAAATCCTTTGATCGTTCGATCGTAGGATTTGCGGTAAATCCTACGAATTCGATATTCAAATTTGTAGGATATTACCCCGAGGGTCGAATTCGAGAGTTTATTAACCCTCGATATTCAACCCTTAGTAAATGTGCCCCTCAGTCTCACAAGGGTAGTTTTCTTCTTTGATTCAGTGATTTGAGACATTTCGATTCTATTTAGAATTATATAAAAGGTTGCAGACTGTAGAATAGCATTCATATCTTGATATTGTACTAAATGATATTATATTCTGGGTAGCAAAGGGCCAACCCGAGAGACTGAAATCAAGGGCCCATCCAATGGAGCCCTAAAACCTTTTCTTCTTATTAAGAAAAACCTTGGTATCCCCATGTTTGAGAAGTTCAATGCTCAAATGTACAGTAACTAATTAATAGACCCTGTTTTTTTTTTTGCCCAATAGATGCCAGTTCCCTAAAAGTCTGTGGGAACCTTTTTATTGATAGAGATATCACAGCAAGGCTACTTCCAAAAATATACATTCAGGACTAATTCTATGTAGCTATTGGTGTCCCCCTACATGTTATGTTGGTTGCATTATTATTAGTACAAGCTGTGTAGGTGCCCAGAGCAGTACTATGGATATAGACAGACTGCAGAGGATAGCACAGACGGAAAATTTCGCGAATTTTCCGCAATTTTGCGAATTTCGCTAGTAATTTGCCCATCACTAATCAGTTCACTCTTGTTGTACCAGATATGCTGTGCAGATTCTTCAAGAGAAGCTCACCCTGCCAGCTTTGTATAATTAATAGCCTTCCTGGATTCTCCTGCTTATTTGTGGCAATAAATTTGGCTTCATCATTTTCCCTGACCTCACAGACTCCTAAACTAACTCTTTACTATCTTTTGTCACTGTTGAGAATAAATAAAATAGAACCAGAACCTGGAAATGGAAGAAAAGAGTCAATGACCCATGCTCCAGAAAGGGCAACAGGCAACACTAGGCTCAGGGCCCACTAAGTTCAGGGATAAGTCTGACACAGCTGGGAAGCCTGGCTAGGTATGGGTTTCTTTAAAAGTCTGGTACAAAGTACCATACAGGTGCCATACTTGCTGTATGTATTCAAAGGGTGAATGAGGCACTCTCTGTACTAGATTTTGTAATTTTCATTGTTACATGACATTTATTTTACAACTGCTACAGCAGATTAGTGCCAGAAGAGTTATGTTTAGATGTGATTTTGACGGGGTGCACCAAAAATTACACAATCTAGTATGTGCAAATCTCAAAATCTATACTCTAGCATTATTATGCAAAAATGATTTACTAAATGCCATAATGGTGATTACGTTTCTGTCCGCGCCGTCATCAATAAACAAAATTGACAGCTATTTAAAAATAAATAAAAAAAATAAAAGTAAATACTGACGTGCAAAAAAATAACAAACTATATGACATTTTAACATCTTTTACTGCATTTTTTAGGTCATGGCAGATTTTATAACGTACATTGATAACAAATGTGATGAAACAGGAAGTGTTGCTGATTTATATGCTGAGCTAAATAAATTGTCTTATGAAAGTAAGTAAATTGAAATAAACATGCTTGACTTGTGAATAGTGATGGGCGAATTTCTCCCAAAACAATTGCGAAATGTGAATTTTGACGCCGGCGTCAAAATATTTTTGACGCCAGTGACAATTCTGCCATTAAAGACAGTGGGCGTCAGAATTGTCTTGGGCGTTATAATTATTTTTCCCTGCAATTTCGTGAATTTATTCGCAGGCGGCAAAACGCGGACTTCACGCCTGGCGAATAAATCTGCCCATCACTACTTGTGACGTGTCTGTTTCAGTATCAGATGGTTCCACCAAACTAAACTAAGCTATATTTCTCTCTTTAGCCATCTGCTATGTCTTGTACAATGAAAGATCTGGGCTTCTGCAACAAACTTGTAAAGAAGAGGCTTTTCTTTTCATAAAATCTGTAAAAGAGGTAATTTAGCTAGATATAATCTTCTAAAAATCCATACATACAATTTGTAGCTGGTAAACTTTTGCACTGGTTTTGTGGCCTTACAGTTATGCAACAATTATTCCTTTGCTTTCCTCTGCTGTGCTAACTCAGCACTTGAATACACCTCATGTTTAGCTCATTGTCCATGTCCACCACCATTCCCTTAAAAAATCCAAAATCTGCACCCTGCCTTCCCATGATAAAGTTTAATGTAAGTATCTGCAGGCCGATCTTCTCAGTTCTGTTTTAATAACAATTTGCTTGCTTCTTGACCCCATCTAATCACTGCCTGTCTTGACCTTTGCTTGTTTTTGATGTTCTTGATTTCTTGAGACATTTTTATGGATAGGACATAAATCACAACAGCAGGATTTGGCCACATGCATTTCTTATCATTAAACCCAAGTCAGGGAAACAAGTAAAAATATACTGATAAAATAAATCCAATTTCAATTTTAATGAAATGTATATTGTGGAATAAAGAGGTGAAAGTTTTGGGAGCCTTCCTTTATGTGTACATCAGAAAGAAAGATGGAAGTTTTGGCTATCAATGGTGGTTAATAGCTTTTCAAGGGGAATATCCATTGGTGCTTAAGAGGAAGGCAGTATGTTATGGGGTAATAATCCAACAAAGTTAGAGGCAGGTAGCAGA
Organism: Xenopus laevis; assembly: GCF_017654675.1. Classification (NCBI taxonomy): domain Eukaryota; kingdom Metazoa; phylum Chordata; class Amphibia; order Anura; family Pipidae; genus Xenopus; species Xenopus laevis. The sequence goes on along the minus strand of NC_054381.1, from coordinate 104,173,979 downwards.
TACTGAGGAAACATGGAGTGGTGTGGGGTGTGGAACTAATGAATAGCAGTATAGGGGTTATTAAATTATTGGAAGGCTGATACAGTACATTAGGGAAAAGTACATGTTATTTAAGTTGAGAATGAAGAAATTTACAAATAGCAAGCGGTAACATGCCATCTGCAATATGCTCATAGTCTTGTTTTGTCAACTTTCGAACAATTTCTTAATTATTTTTTTCTGCTAGATGATGTACTACTTGGGACCCCTGATTGTCACTTCTGCAGAACTCCACAAAAAATTCAATTCAAGGCAATGGCAAAATCATACAAAAGCTTGGGATAATATATTCCTGACAGGTAGTCAGCATGTGATAATGACTGTATATATGTAAAGAGCAATGGTAAAAATATAATAAAGTCAAGGTATGTTCTTTAAGTTACAAGTGAATGGATCCAATATTGGTTTCCAATCTAATCATTAGGGTGCAGTGAGAACAAACTACACACAATGGTTTAGAGAGACTTGTAACTGTCTGTTTTTCATCTGATTTGGGTATGTGGCCTTTAGTGATGAGCGAAACGGCAAAATTTGTAATGGGCGTTTTTTACGTGAGACAATTTTTTTCGTGCACAACAATTTTCTCGCTCCAAATGCATCAAAGTCAATGGGTGTTTTTTCTTATGGTGACTTTTTTTGTCCTATTGCAGGTATGTCCAAAGTCAAGCCCGGGGCCAATTGCGGCCGTTTTCAAATTTACACCGGCCCTCAGCCTCCATCATGAATCGCGTAGCCATAGTAGTGATATTTGGGCACATTAGTGAAATGATTTGCCACTTGGTCTATATTGCTGCTAGGGTTGCCACCTTTTCTGGAAAAAAATACCGGCCTTCCTTTATTCTTGCCATTTTTTCCTATTAATAACATTGGCATCAAGCATCATTTTTACCGGCCAGTTGGCAACCCTAACTGCTGCCTGTGTGCTGAAGGTGTTAGTAATATACACGTACTGGCACGTAGTGATGCACCGCTCTCACATACTTCTTTAGGGCTGAAGGTGCAATAGACATACTGACGTGCCAACACTGTAAACTAAAGGCGTATGCGAGAGTGGTGCGTCACTATGTGCCAGTACGTGTCTATTACCTTCAGCACACAGGCAGCAGTATAGACCAAATGGCAGATCATTTCACTAATCATGTGCCCAAATATTACATTATTTCATGTTAAAATGAGGTGCGGAGAAGTCCAAACAGACTCCACTTCTCCACTTCCTAAATGCTGTGTACACATCCATCTCTAGGAGTGAATGATCCTGATCACAAGCTAGCTACCTCGGAATGGATGTCGGGCTGAATGGTTGGCCCCCACACATTTTCACCTTACCAAATCTGGCCCTTGTTGCAAAAAGTTTGGACACCCCTGTCCTATTGCATTAAAGTCATTGGGTGTTTTTTCTTATGGCGACTTTTTTTTGTCCAAATGCATTACAGTCAATGGGCGTTTTTTCTTATGGGCGTTTTTTCTCTGCAAATTTTCCTGAGACAAATTTTCACCACAGTTTCATGAAAAATTCCGCAGAAATGTCGAAATTTGGAATTTCACCACGAATCCATGGCTGGCAAATAAATTCGCTCATCACTAGTGGCTTTATCTAGAGACCTAGCCATAACAAGTATAGCATACATAGATAATAAATGTCAGGCTTCTAAAGTTTAACAAAAGCCAGTACAGGTACAGTGATCACCATAAGTCTTTAAATCAGCATGATACATAGTTTCTTTATGCTCAAAGCCCATTTGTACAAGATATTTAGAGGCTGACTTCTCACTTTCATCCATTTATAAATATCCCCCTAAATATCCCATACAAGTGTACAGAGAAGTAAAATTTCCTTCAGATGAACTGTGCTCTACTTCACTATTTAAACTCTTTATACTCTGTCAGTGATTAGGTAGTTGGGATCAGTTTTCAGGGGTTAAACAGCCCACAGCACAATCACAACTCAGGAGAGTGTAGTTTCTTTTCGGCAGTTTATTTTCACTTGCAGCAACATAAACAAAATAAACAGTTCAAAATAAACTTCTTGACACTTAGCTTCAAATGCAAAAATCAAGAAATGTTTCGGAATTTATTAAACCCGGAGGATGGAAAAGTCGGTATCTGAAAATCCGGCATCTCAGACCTGTCAAGGTTGCATATAGGTCAATGATTTTTTGATTTGTGCTGGGTTTCGTGCAAAACCCTGAAGTTTTCGGTTGAAAATTCTGTAAAAAATCGTGAAAATCCGATGAAAAAATCCAAAAAATCATGAAAGTTGGATTTTTTTACACCATGCAAATTTTTGGAAAAATGTAATGGTAAATAAGTGTAAAAAACCTGAGCGGATTTGATTGGCGTTTGTAGCAGAAAATATTGAGATAAACTTTGATACATAACTTCCTTAATGTGTTTCACAAACACAGGTCAGTTTCCTAACTAATCAGGAGGAGGCCTACAGCCTGTCTCCCCAAAACAGAGAACATTCAGGAAAATACAAAATCTCAAACCTCAATCCTCTCAGTGAGCTCACACAGGCAGCTTTTTTGTGTCTTTCCCCAGACTGGAGTTCTCCATTCTGGCTTGAGCTGCCTTTTTAATTATCAACCTGAGATGACTCAGGAAAACACAAAACACCTGGGCTGGACTACCAGTCCTGAAACCGCTCTGTTAGGAACCTGGGACATAAATAAGCTCCGTCCTGGACTTTCCCAGGTATCCTAGTTGTGACCTCACCACAACCCATAAATGTCAGTCTTGTGCAAGAGACTGTAATCCCTGGGCTATATTCAATTCCAACCAGGGGCAGATTAATGCACAGACTACCCTAGACTATAGTAGGGGCTCTGTGTGATCTGGGACCCATCAGCTTTTTTTCAATTATTATTTCTATTTTCTTTTTCTATTAATTTTTATTTGCGCTTCTGGGTCTGGCTGATGGGTCTGCTGGGAGAAGAAAACAGGCAAAGCACCCAACCCAGAATAGAACTGAACCAGCATAAAGAGCTTGGCTGCACACATGCCTGGATCTGCACCCATATGGACCCAGCAGTAGCCCAGAAAGCAGGCCCTGTGTGATAGTAGCCTAGGGGCCCAAGATATTATTAAATCACCACTGATTCCAAGACGTAGCTCATGGTTTATCACATGAAAACGCAACTGAAGTCTATGGGCAAATAAGCAATTAGGATGTTTCTCTCATCAAAGTGAATCTGGTGCTGGTACTGCATGCAAAGGCCCTGGGGAACATCTAGTTAGACCTACTATTTTGTATTTTTTAGTTTGATTTTGTTAGTGATGCACCAAATCTAGGATTTGTTTCACTATTTGGCCAGGATCTCGCCTTTTCAGAAGGATTAGGGTTTGACTGTATCTAAGTGCCTGGCCGAGCCGAATCCAAATCCCGTGCCCGATTCTCTTTTGCCATTTCCACACCTCATTTGCATATGCCAATAAGGGTTCATAATTGGCTGAATCCCAAAAATGTGGATTCAGCGTATACGTAGATTTTGTCTGATTTTTTTGTTTGCTTATTATTACTACACAGTAGTGATCTATATTAAGCATTTAAATCTAAAATACTGTTTTCCTTTGCATATTTTTAGTAAAACATTGTATTGATAAAAGCCTTGAACAGAGTTCCACTGGAAAAAGAAATGATTTACTTAGTGTAATTTGTTCTGACAATTTGCTGACGAAAAAACAGTTGTACGGTATCTTCGCCGAACTTCAAATTGGAGGGGTAGAAACTGTAAGTATGCGTATACCTCCTAAAAACATAATTTATTCTGCTTTACTGTACAATATAGTCAATAATAATTGTAATTTAACAAGTAACCCAAACAACCATATAGTAGTTGAAACGTTAAGATAAAAAGGCAGCAGAAGGCAAACCATCCAAAACTATAAAAATGAAGACCAGTAACATAAAATAGGTTATTAAAAATGTTTTTTCACATTTAACACATATAAACTATTAATTGTCAATTTAATTGTTAATTTTATATGTGAAAGGTCTACAGTCCTGTAGAAAGCCACAAATGATATTTGGTACTCTATGCTATTTAGCCTGTTCAACTTGATTGGCTGCCCCCATGGCTACAAGCAGTTTATTTGTATACACTACAGTAGCCAAACACACATGTTAGGCAATAGTACATTATATTTTAATTATTTTAATTTACTGGTGTTACTGTTCCTTTAAAAAGCTAAGTAGAGGTCATTCTGTAACATACTGTAGTAAGGGGCATATTTATTATGCTGTTTAAAACGAAATTCAAAAAAAAAAACAAAAAAAAAAACCTGTGAAAATATTGCATGGTGTGTGTAATTTTAGGCCATGTGAACGCCAGATTTGCTGCCATTATTTTACATTGCTTCTGGTGGAAGTCACTCTAAGAAAAAATGCATACAGTTTTCTGCCATTTTTTACACGGCGAACCCTGGCAATGTGTGGTGTATTATTCTGCAGTTTTTTACGCCGCATAATATATACATAATATATATGCCCCTGAAAGTTAAGGTGAACTACCGCTTTAGGCATGAATTATCGTTATATTGATTGACCCACATCCTCTTGGTTTTATGGTTTTAGAGCAAAAATCTGAGAAGTTAGGACAGTGGATCCCATGGCTACGAATTTGTGAAAGTATGGCTAGATGCACATACTTTGAGTTGCTTTACTATTAAAATACTTTTAGTGCTAGGTAGTGAAGCAACTTGAAGCTCTTTCAAGGACTTGTAGTGGGATCAGTAACTTGGCACCTCAGCAACAACAGAGGGTGCCAAGTATAAAGGAAAAGAGGCAAAGGTAAAGGTAAAGGTTATCATCCATGAACATCTTCTACTACTGCCAAGAGAGCACGTTAGTGCTAATCAAGTGCTGCTTGTTATGAACATTGTACTGAAATATGCTTTGTTTTGTCTGATCATTAGTAAGTCTATATACTTTTTATTCAATAAAAAAGAGCATCCATTATGTTTTTAATTTTAATAATAGAAACCCATTTGAAAATGAGAATAATATGTAATAGTATCTACCAAAGAATAATTTCAACCATTTATATTTCAGTTGACTTAGCATTTAACCCCTTATGTATAAAGTGAATATCATTTTCCTCTCTGTTGCCTTTTTTGTAATGAATACTTCATACATCCTATTTTACTTTACAGACAGCAAATTCTCTATTGTGGATAATGCTCCATCTTTCAAGAAACAAGGATGTTCAACAACATCTTCTTCAAGAAATTCAGAGCAAATGCCCTTCAAATCAGGCACCAACTGCATCTATGTTGCAAAGCATGCCCTATCTGAAGTCTTGTATAAAAGAATCGATGAGGTCAGCTTATGGCATTGAATTAAAGGGGCAGTAAACCCCCTTGCTCTACATGATTTCAAATAATGTGTGGAACATACTTTTTGCCTATTGTTGTCATCACAAAACAATCTATAGTTTAAGTTATTTCTTGAGGTAAACAGAGAGACTGAAGCTGCTCCATTTATGGCCCTTGTGATGTAGATAATTAGATACCAGGTATGCAACCCCCTCCTTTCCCCTTTGTGTACTGTTTTGGTAGCAGGAGTAGCTCCAGTTTCCCTCTTTGCCCTGTTTAGCTGAAAAATTACATTTGAAATTATTAAAATAATAGGCAAAACTTATGGGGGGTGTTTGGCCTATATACCTCTTAAATCTGGTATAAGGTTTCTAATTACCTTTATTAGTGGGGTTACCATACTGAAACAGTGGATGTGTTTTTGCACTTTTTTACTGAGCACATTTGTATCTGGATATTCTTCACCGGGAGTTTTCTTGTTTGCGCTTCCCCACAGAATATATTTTCAAGCCTATGTGTTAGTCCTGCAAGGTGGACACATTTGGTAGGAGCAGCAATCAAACACTTATAACTCTAATACAACACCGATTGGACGATTGGAAATCCCCTTTGCTTAAAACTTATGGGGGGTTATTTTACTGAAACTCAAATTTATCTGGTCTGGCTTTTTGAGGTAAAAACTCGAAAACAAAATCTCGAGACTTATTATACCCTGCAGAAAATCTAAAACTTCACCATCTCAGATCTGCCGAGGTCCTGTATGGAGGCACTTATCTCAATTTGAAGTTATCGTTGACTGCTCTGAGTTTAGCCGAAAAAGTCGGACTTTTTCAACCAAAAACTCAAAAAAAAATGAGCGATTCTGGAAAAAAGCCCCCAAACAATTGAGGCTTTCGCTGGATTTTATCACATTTTTCTATGATCCAATTTGGGTTATTTTATTAATAAATAAGGTAAAATCAAGCATGGCAGTTGGTTGATTGTGGTGTTTCATAATAAAATATGAGATAAATTAGAATTTTAGTAAATAATAAAGTGGTATAGCGCCCCTGTAAGAAACATTCAGGACTGCTGACAAACAATGTATTGAAACTGAATGTATTTTAATATTTCAGATTAACCCCTACGGTTCCCTTTACGAGTCGGACATTGGAGGAAGATACAAACTTTGGAGGATATCTAATTCCTCAGGGGGTACGATTTATTTCTTTATTAAATGAGAATTACATGAAAATATACTGTATAAAACTTCATTATAACCATTTACTTTCTTAAATATTCCTCATTGTTTCAACTTACCATGTAGTGCAAACAGAAACTTGGGGCTGATAATCAAAGATCAAACTAGGGAATGGAAAGGATTCCCAGAAATTCAATGTATTGTAGGATCTTGCAAGAGTTTTAACAAACTCTATGAAGATACATGAGTCAATTCTGCATTCTTCTCTATGGAGTGGCTGTGTGTACTATAAATGTACAAGGCCTTGCTCTACTATGTGTATTACATCCTGGGAGAAAGGATTTAGACTATTCTTATCAGTGCTCTAACAAATTCATCCAGCATAGTGATGAGTGAATCTTACTCATTTTGCTTCAGCAAAAATATGTGAAATAGCAAAAAAGTCGGCAAATGTATTAAAGTCAATAGGGATTTGTTCGAGCGACAATTTCTCGCAACATTTTTAAACTATACATTATAATCTATGGGCGATTTTTCTTGACGAATCGAGGTGAAATATTTTGCTCATCCCTAATCCATCATAAAAAAATAAAACTTTTAAAACTTATATGCTAAATATTTCGTTAACAATAAGCATTGATAAAATAGCCCTTAAATCTCTTAATCCACAAATAATCTTTTATGCTCCTGTTTACTTTTCTTTAATGCAAAGATGATCATTGGTCATTCATTCATGCTGGACAGGCTTTGCATGCTAAGGGATGGGTAGTATATAACTTACTGCATCTTTCATCCACAGGCACTCATTCTAGTACCCAATCATTGTTGTGCTATTATGGAACATGCATATTGAAGCCTATGGCTTCCCTTACATGGCTGGGGCAAGTTGTTTCTCTTTGAGCTCCATTTGTCGTCAGCTGAAAATATTTTGCTGATTTTAGAGTTGCAAAACTTGCCCCTGTGGCGGGAGTGAAAGATGCATTGTAGACAAAAACTTCATTTGCACTTATATCTTGCTGCCTTAAGGAAACAAGACCTATCAAATTGTACAACACACTTTTTTGTTTGAAGGAAAGATACTAACAGCAGATATTCTGCCCAGGAGACCAAAAAAACATGGAGACCAAAAAACCATGGTAATCAATATTTTCCAAGACCACATTACACAATGCATCAGCCCCCCTGGGATGTATGAAACTGAAATAACAGAGCACACACCTATGTTTGTGTGTGTTTGTGTTTTTGGGAATATCAAATCTTTAAACAAAAATCTTTGCATTTTATTCAATGATTTGTAATATTGTTCTTGCACAGACTATTGCAATGATTAACTTTCACGCAATGACATGGAATGATGAATTTTTTCCTGATGCTCGAGAATATAAACCAGAAAGGTGGATGAAAGACAAGCACTCCATTAACCCATTTGCACACACCCCATTCGGAATAGGAAAAAGAATGTGTATTGGGAGAAGACTTGCAGAGCTGCAGCTTCAGTTGGCTCTGTGCTGGGTAATGTTTGTTCAACTGTTTTTATCTGTTTTTAAAGGAATGCTGAGGTTGATTTTTTATTAAGAAAGATGCTAAATTACACCAGCCCAGCTAACCATAGCAACCAATCCGTGATTAATTTGACTGCTACAAATTACAGAACAACAAAGATCTAGCACAGTCTTGTTAAACGTTTTCAAGAAAAACTCTAACAGGGGAATGTAATAAAAGTCGAGAAGAGCAAAACAATTAGAATAAAAATCCACATCTCGCAATGTAATATTGTTTCTTAAACTGTTATTACATTGCAAATTTTAATTGCGCACTCTTAAGAAGTGTTTGAAGGTGTCGTAATCTTTTGGAGCAAACATAACTTTTCCAGTAAGAAATTTTTTACATTGACTGCGCATTGGCGCAAACTATAAAATTCGCAAACGGTCTTCCACTGTCAGAAGTGGTTGCCTAACAGTTTCCGGGTTCGCAAAAGCTATATTAAATTTGTGCAAAATTTTTTCGTGCAAATTTGTTCGCATTGCGAATCGTTATTCCTTTACCGACTTTTATTACATCCCCCCCATAAATGTCCAGTAGTCTTTGACTTAATTCTACTAGATACTGTATATCATGACCTGGATAAATAAGAATCTTCATAGACTTATATAGGTGCAGTTTCCAATAGCAACTATTTATCAGATGTTTGTTTTGGGTAACTGCACTGGTGGGATTTAGCATCCTAATTTGAAAATCAACCCCAGTGTTTACACATATAGATAAAGCATTGGTACTTATTTTAAGTTGGCTCCTCTTTGATTATTGGCTGCTAAGAACACAGTGTGAATTGATATGTACACAGATACAAAATAATCCAGATATTCATCACATTGGGTTGACACATGCAGCTTTTCCAGGACATTATTCCCTATTTACTTTGTAGAAAATGCCTTTGTGCACTCATATCTTTATAATGACAGTAGTGATGTGAAGGTCAAAATGTTGATGTCTAAATAAAAAAATGTTAAAATATGATAAGCAAGTGCCTTAAGTGCAGCAGCATTTCACTCTCTCTATATCTCTCTTTCTATGTAAATTCACACACACACATATATATATTTATACATTTAGCATTCTCCAAGGCGCAACAAATAATAGTAATGTAGTGGTACTGTAGTAAAAGTAATAGGTTTTGGATGGATGCTATTTGTATATTTCATGGGGCTGGGACAATGCTACACTTTCCTAAGATCTACAACTATTTGTTTTTTAGTTAGTACAGAATTTCCAAATTGATTCAAGTGATAAAGAACCAGTGAAAGCCATTGTCTCTGGGCTGATGATTCCAACAAGGAAATTGCCTGTCTCTTTAAAAAAGCGGTAGGTATATACACTGTATATTTGTAAATCCAGTTGTAATCTAATAAAGAAAACTTATTTGGCCAGGGCTTAGAAAAGATGACATAATTTTCCAGTATTCCTTAATGTCATATACTACATTAACAGATACTGAAGATGTTGAAGATGAAGATGTTAGGCAGTCAAAAGTCCCATCCAGACAAATATCCATGATAAAGATAGTCATAATTTTTATTAAGATCCAAACAAACTGAATTCACAGTTTAACAGTAGAGGGAAAATATATTTTGCATGCGGATTAAAAAATAAAACAAGTGTGGTATCAACTGCTACAATTAATGGCTAACTGAATGACTGAATGAGATCATAAATACTGTATACTTTCCAATACTTCCAGCTTATTTTGGAAAATAAAACTGTAACCTATGGATAGTGCAGGAGAGTACAGGGTGAATAGGTCTGGGGCTCTTGACTATTGCCTGTTCCTGCTCTTGTTGCCTCCTCTGCCACTACAGCTCTTCGCTCACCGGCTGCTTCTACACTTCCTAGACTTGTTGGTGATGTTATTTTTGCCCTTTCAACCCTAAGCAGCACTGTGCTATTCAGTCCATTTTAAACTTTACTCGTTGTACAGTACATTGTATGTGTTATTTTGTCTGAATGTTACACCCAGTTGTTCTTATTGCGATATGCAATAACAATGTTATATCCCAATTGCTTTGCAATGGCTAGCATTGGTTGCTTTAAGCAGGCTTCTAAGCTGTGGGGGAGGAGATATAATAAAAGTTATTAACAGAAAAATATTTACAATGTTAAAATGAACAAAATTTATTTTGCATGAATTTGATAGAGCTTTTTTAAATCGAGGAAACTGTTTAACAACCACGTCCACCACGGGGAGGAAGATCGCAAATTGTACACCACCTACTAAGGCACATTAGAAGTAGAGTATGCATAATTAAAATTTGCAATGCAAGTACAGGTATGGTGTTGGATCTGCTCTATTTTGGGGTGCCAGACTAATGACATGAGACAGCCTGATCTGTAAATAAGTGGTATTTATTTACACAGGAATAGTGCTGGGCAAATTTATTGGGCAGACGCAAATTCACAGTGAAAATTTGCCTTTTTCTGATGCCGGCGACAATTCCGATGCTGGCGGCAATTTAGATGCCGGCAACAATTCAACGGACGCCCATTGACTTTAATGCCTGTCAAATGATGCCGGCATCAAAATTTTCACAAATTTTCCGTCTGTTTTGCAAATTTCGCAGGAAACTGGACAAATTCGCCCATCACTACAAAGGAATTAAAAGGTGTAAAATAAAAATGGAACTAACTAAGATGGAGGAAGGAAGAAAGGGAAAGGTGCAATGGAGGGGAGTGGAAAGTTCCTAGTTAACAAATTATTTACAATGAGCTTCATATAAACATAAGGAAGACCATTCAAACAAGCATACTACCCTTTTCCCAGGACAGCCACAACCAAAAGACAGTCCCAGCCAATGTTAGCTGTTTTTGGAGATGATTCATCTCTTCTTAGATAGACAAGGGAGTGAAATCAAGTTAGGATGCACTGTGGATGAAATCCCATAATCCAATGCTCCAGGTGTTCCTTTGTTGATCCAGCAGACACTCATTCCCTTGGGAATTCTTGCTATCCCTGCACCCACACTAGTGTGTCCAATTATTTGCATCTCTTTGATATAGACATTAATGTAGCTGCAAGGATTGTTTTATGGCAGGGTGGCTGTTGTCCAGGCTTGCACCTTCACAGTTGCCATTGATAGAAAGGCAGATATATATATATTAACCCATTGTGCGTATGAGGCTTACTGTGAAATATCTAAAATTCAGTATTACATATGGGATCTATTATCCGGAAATCCACTATCCAGAAAGCTCGTATAGACTCCATAGACTCCATTTTATCCAAATAATCCAATTTTTTTATAAATAATTTCCTTTTTCACTGTAATAATAAAACAGTACCTTGTACTTGATCCCAACTAATAAAAAAAATTATTGGAAGCAAAACCAACCTACTGGGGTTATTTAATGTTTACAAGATTTTATAGTAGCCTTAAGTTATGAAGGTCCAAATATATGGAAAGATCTATTATCTGGAAAACCCCAGGTCCCCAGCATTCTGGATAACAGGTCCCATACCTGTACTGTTTAACAAAAAATATTACCACTGATCAACCTCATACCCACACAAATGTCTTTCAGGGCAGCCAGGAGCCCTCTAGAAGACCTAACACTACATGTTTTTCCCTCCATATCTCTGTTGTTTCTCTCATAAAAAAATGGCATAACAATTTCCTTATTATACAGGCATACAAGTGGTTGAGTGAACAGGAGTGCCTACTCACACCTGGGCCAAACAGAAATGTTCCTCTTATGTCTGCTTTGGGTTTAGGCACGGGCCCAGTTAAAGTTTGGGTACAGGGCTCCTTTGTTGAAATAGAAACTGACATGGCAGGGCCTATTTATCAAAATTTTTATTTTTTTGATGTTAGAGTTTTTTTCTAGTTTGAAAAATTGTTAAATAATTCAAATGTTTATTTACTGTATAATATTATTAAAAAAAATGATTGACTATAGTCTTGAAAAAAACTGAAATACCTCATTTTCAATATTCGAAAAATATGAAAAGCTTGCATTGATTAAATTGCTTTAAATTTGCTATAGACAGCTATTAAAGACTTTTATATGAACTCGACAGCTTTTAGATACCAACCTTTTACATTAGAATTTTGAAAACATAATTCAAATTCAGGAGTTTTAACTCAAATTCAGGAGTTTTAAATTTCAAGTAGAATGTTGATAAATTACCCCTTTATTGTCTTTTAGAAATTACGACCTGCTTTATATATAAGAAAAGATCAGGCCCTTAAAGAACATTCACAGATTTAAACACTCAAAGGAACTAATGAGTCATTTTGTTTGTTCATTGTAGTTATTAGAACTGTTGCAAATTCTGTCACTTTTATTAAATTATACCTAAAATAAAACATTTTGAGACATTTAATACCGTCTTTCCAATCTGGGTGTTTGAATTTTCTCCCTGTGTTGTTGTTTGTATCCTTCTACAGAACTGACTATTAGTAAAGAATGTTTTATTGTTTTGTATTCTGTTTATGTGTATAATGTTTCAGATCATATATATGTTTTTTCATAAACTTTCATTGTTGCTGTGAGTATTTGAAAGATGAGTTAAAACTGAGAAGTATTTGAGAAGTAGTCCACTAGAGGTCACTGGTCCATAAAGAATAGAGAATGGTCCTGGAAATAAAAGAATATGTAAAAAGTTAAAAGGAAAATAAACCACTATTTTCTGAAAGTAATTTAAAATAATTTAATGCAACAGTATTTTATCATGAGTAAATGCAAATATGATTACAGTGATAGGCAGTACAATATAAACTGGCTTAAAAAAAAGACTAAAATGCCTATAGTAACACAGTCCCTGGAAGACAGTAAGCAAGCAGGAATGTGCATTGGGTATTACAGTGGTGGTTTGTTTGGGAGGCTGGTTTCGGCCCTGATGTTTGCTCACTTGATGTTTGTTCATGCAATATTTTGAATATTATGAATATTTACATTTGTTAGGGTCGCTGTCCGACAAATTAATTAAAAGTTTCAAGAACAAGAAGAAAGAGGCCTCTCACGCAGCACCCAGTGCTTGTATTAGCTGCTCTTAGGCCTTTTTACTGCTCTTTAAATTTATTTCATGATAAAACATATTTCGTTATTAACCAAAATCATGTCACCAAAAAATGCACATATATCAAATTCATGACCAAATATTTTTACAGCTGTCAAATCTAAGCAACCAATATAAATAGAATCAAACATAAGATAGCTTTAGTGAAGAAGTTAGTGTCCCTAATCCCTTCCTTACCTCATGCATTGTTGTGGCACAAATAATTGAAGTTACGCCTCACCTTTAAAGGAGAACTAAATCCCCCTTTATGCAAGTCCCCACTGGCCCCCCTCCACTGAACCCCCTCCCTGCCTCCCCCCTACATAGTGCCACAACAGATTATGTGTCCCCTCTAGGAATACTGACCTGCACCTGCAGAAGAGCGCAGCGGAGCTCACTGGCGCTTCGGTAATCGTTGGGTCTTCTTCCTTACCTTTGGCAATTTCTTTCTTTCGGCGCATGTGCAGCTGTAACTAACTGGAAGATTGCTCCAACTGCGCATTCGCCAATACGCCGCTCACTTCACGAAGATTAACAAAGTGACGAAGATGGCGCCCTTGAGCCTGACCAAATCCTAATCCAAATCATCATACAAACAAGGAAGTAAAAAATATTTTTTTGGCATGCGGTTCTCTTTTCCCCTCATTTCCCTAATTTACATATGCAAATGAGGTTCTGATTTAGTTTGGTATTCAGCTGAATCTTTCACAAAGGATTCGGGATTCGACTGAATACTAAAATAGTGGATTTGGTGCACCCCTGATTAAAACTCCAGCAACTTTAGCCAGGAAGTTTTATAGTTACTATATCTGCTCCTTCAACTCTCTCCTGCAACATCTCCTGGTCACTAGCCTCCAGTCTGTTTTTCCAGCATTACGGCTTTCCTCCCTTCAGTTACTTCCTCTGGCCAACACGCTTTTCTCCCCTTCAGTGGGTGGGGGTTCTTCAGGATCACTGCCATTAAAGGAACAGTTCAGTGTGAAAATAAAAACTGGGTAAATAGATAGGCTGTGCAAAATAAAAAATGTTTCTAATATAGTTAGTTAGGCAAAAATGTAATGTATAAAGGCTGGAGTGACTGGATGTCTAACATAATAGCCAGAATACTACTTCCTGCTTTTCAGCTCTCTAATTCTGAGTTAGTCAGTGACTTGAAGGGGGGCCACATAGTACATTTCTGTCCAGTGAGTTTGCAATTGATCCTCAGCATTCAGCTCAGATTCAAAAACAACAGATTTGACCCATGTGCCCCCCCTCAAGTCTCTGATTGGTTACTGCCTGGAAAACAGGGTAACCTGTCAATGTAAACCAAGAGAGCTGAAAAGCAGGAAGTAGTGTTCTGGCTATTATGTTAGACATCCAGTCACTCCAGCCTTTATACATTCCATTTTTGCTAACTAACTATATTAGAAACACTTTTTATTTTGCACAGCCTATCTATTTACCCAGATTTTATTTTTACATTGAACAATTCCTTTAATATTTTGGGCACATATGGAATATGTACCCAGATACATGTAGGATGATTCATACCACCACCAGTTTCTTTGTTTTGTGCACTATGCTCTCTTGAGTCTGTAATCTATTCTTCTTTTTATTCCATTTATTATTTTAACTCCATTGTTGTTTATTTATTATACAATACTGTGAATTAAGTGAGCTCTGTCTTAGGGAAGTTGATGGATCTGCATCCCATTGTCTAGTATCTGGCATTAGTCCTGTAACCCTGTGGCTAGCCTACTATTTGTCTGTTATCACTTTCATCTTAAGCATCTTCCCTGGTGCAACCTGTTGCTCCTCCTGTCAGTAGACACAGCCTGAGTGAATTATTATTTGACTGGTTGAAAATGCTGACTACTAATATCTGAAATATATAAATAAATGTAAACTACCCACCAGCAACAAGGTACATTCTTAAACAGACTTTTAAACACACCAAAATGTGTTACTTTTTGCAATGACAAAGCATAGTGCATAGATATTGAGTGAGTTGTAAGATACAGTATTGCATGTTTACTAGTTTACTAGTTTGGCTCTTTAATTACAGCTCAAATATATCTTACAGAGACCGTTTTCAGGAGAACTACACCCAATGATCTTGATATGGTGAAGCGTTCCTACGATATAAAAATAACTTTGGCTTGGGAAATCTACTTGCCTTGCAACAATGATAACACAAAAAATGTCTCAAGAGAAGAATTAAACTGATTTTTTTTGTAGGAATGTGAGCTATTAACAATATAACAGTTGGATACATTCAATATATTGCCTTTTACAGTTACAGGAAACAATGGAAAGCACATGGAATTAAGATTTAAATATAGAGCTGGAATCTTCGGCTCTAACATTGTTTTACCAATGTTTCCATATAGGAGTGCATACTCAGTTGACTCAGCAGGAATTCTTCTTATTTACTGTATGTGATGACCAACTGACTGTTCCATGTTGTTCCCTCTGTGGAAAAGCCATGGGCATATTGATTGCAAAATGTCATTTCTAGATGTTTAAGCAAATTAATATAGCAAAATGCTCACATTATATGAATTTAATGAATTACTTATGTGTCTATGTATATATTGTATTATGTACTAGCCACTGTAGTTAGTGTGAAGCCAGCACACTATTTATATAGAGTATTCCAGTATGTTGAATGTGTGTAACTTTAGAAGTACTTACAAAGTATCTTTCTACATCAGGTAATCAGCTAAAAATAATGTACATATAAATAATTCAGGCCATGACATGGAATTGTATTTCCTTTTTTATATGTATAAATAATATAGTGATCTACAACCACTGAAATAACCACAAATGGTACATAAAGTAGCTTTTACTATAGGGAAACTTTTGGTGGACACCGTTTAGCCTGATCATTGTGACTGGTTCCTTTGTGTTGTATGGATGACCTCTGAGCTTTTTTGTCCTCTTCCTGTTACAAAACTGTTACTTTTTAAACAATATAAATAAAATGCTATATTTGTTTTTGAAAGCAATGCATGGAGTTGTGTATCTACTTTTTCCAAAAAGTTTGGCAGCAGAGAAAGAAATGTGCATTATACATTTTGCCTAGGACAGTTCCTATTGACTTCTACATAAATTTACAGTACTAGCCTTCAAAAGCTGAATTTTTAAGTTTGAGTTTGTGCTTAAAGCTCTGAAATTTGATTATTTTGAAAGTCAAATTCAAATTTGTGTGTTATAGTGCAAAAAATATTTCAATAAGAACACTGATAAATCAGCCCTTAATATTTACATTAGATGAATACAAACTGGAAAAACTGACAGCCTTCTAGTATCCTTTATATACCTGCATATTGGATTCAATCCTAGATTCATATTTGTATATTATTATTATTAATAATAATAATTATTATTATTATATTACAAAAGGGTAGAACTTGGAACACTGAACGTGAACTGTTTTTCTTAAACATTTCCTATAGCCAATATGCAAATATATGTGTATTAATAATTAAATGACGGAAATGATAAATAATTAGACGATCACTGTTACAAACTGCAACTTTAATTGAATTCTGCTAGACTAGCGTAAAAAATGAGCTTTGTGATTAATGGGAACATTTCAAGTTAAATAGAAATTTCTGTGTTAATCAAATTATCATAACTGCATTATTCAGCTCATTAATGAAATGTACAGTTATTGCATGTAAAATGTGCTTTTGATAGACCAGTATTAACAGGAATTATTGCTGTAGATTAAGCATATAGGAAGATAATTTGAGATAAAGTAGATATTGGAAGGCATCAAGTATATGGGCCTTTTTTCACAGCTAATTTTCTCTGCTTTGAGGCTACCGGAAAAACATTTTTTCCCTTATTTTTAAGTCTTGTTGACTGTATCGATGAGCAAATCTGCAGTGTTTTGTTTTGTGTCCATATTCACAAGCTGGCATCAAAATTATAGGAAGGTGAAATTACATGTGTAATTACATTGCTCAGTATACTGCTACACACATGCTCTACATTGTTAAAGGACCTTCTAACCACTATGCTACAATTGCTTTTTCAGTAGAAAAAAAAACTTCCATGTTGCTAATTTCTTAAAAACATTACCTCTGGTCAACTGGTAATGGTAACGAATACTACACTAAAGTAATGAACTTAAAGTGATACTGACACGTTCCTATAAAAATATGAACTTGTTGGTATCAGTGAAAAGAAGCTGCACGCAAACTATAAGCAGCTAAAAGCTCCCCAAAGCCACCCCCAGCCCAGAGAACCTTAGTAACGGCAACCCTCCGACACCATTAAATCATCTTGCTGAGTTGTTTCAGTCATGCTGGGCTGGGGGCGCTAATTACAAATGAAAACAGGACTCCATCCTATAGAGGGATCACGTTGCCCCCACCCCAGCATGACTGAAACAACTCAGCAAGATGATTTAATGGTGTCGGAGGGTCGCTGTTACTAAGGTTCTCCGGGCTGGGGGCGGCTTTGGGGAGATTTGCTACACAGCAGCTTATTTATATAAACAATAGTAGTGTTTCTGAAGCAAACACAGCAGTTTTACTAGTGCAGGGCAACACTACATCATATTTTTATTACTTTAAAACAATTAAATTTTGGTCCTTTAATCAGGTAAATTCTCACCAGGCTTGGTGTTCTTTGGTTTGAAACCTCAATAAGTTTCTAACTGCACAGGTAGTATGGGGGCTGCTAAACAAGTGTTGCATGTGATCTAAGGGGGTTATTTATCAAAATCTGAATTTTTTAAATAAAAAAAGTATGACCAAACTAGAATTCACTATTTACCCTTATTAATCATTAAAAAAAACACAAAAAAATTGGACCGTAGCTTTTTTGAATTGTTGCATGATAAACGCAACTTTTTCAGATTGTCGCGAGGAAAATCCGAAGATTTTTGAGGAATTGCACTTGGAAGACTGTAAGTACCCAGTATAAATTGAGTGTGATTGGATTTGCTGGTATTAGTGATAAGCGAATCTGTCCCATTTCGCAGAAAAAGTAGCAAAACTGGAAAAAATTTGCAAAAGGCATTGAAGTCAATGGCTGTCAACCTTTTTACATGCAACAATTTTTTACACGTGCAACAATTTTTCTCTCTCCAAATTCATGAAAGTCAATGGGAGTTTTACCATGTGGCAACTTTTTTATGTCTTTTTTGTCAATGGGCATTTTTTCTTATGGAAACTTTTTTGTCCAAATGCAAGAAAGTCAATGGCCATTTTTTCTTATGGCGACACTTTTGACTCGGCAACATTTCTGTCTCTGCAAATTTTTTTGTGGGTGGAGTGCAAGGAAGGGTAGGCAGGTTTTAGTTATAGGGGATTCAATTATGTGTATAGGGTAATCTGTTGAAAAGACGTTTCATGCCAAAAGTTCTGCTGCTTACCTGGTGCTTGGGTTTGACATGTGGTGAAACAAGTGCATAGATTATTGGGTGAGGCTGGGGAAGACCCAGCAGTCTTGGTACACATAGTTACCAATGACAAAGTTAGGGGGGGAATACAGAACACATTTTAGAACATAATCATGAGAACACATGCTCCTGCATGCACTCTCGTAGAAGAAGAAGTGTGCAGACTCGTCTCTTATTCTACTCACTTATCTGAAGAAACTGCAGTCATGCCTCCATGCTACCCACATTTGCTGTTGCAATTTCCCCCCTCGTGGCTCATTCCTCAGCCCTCCCTCCTCGGTCCTCAGACCCCCTCCTCAGTCCTCAGCACTCATTGCAAAAGCCCTCCGTCCTCAGCCCTCCCTCCTCAGCTCTCAGCCCTGCTTCCTCAGCCATCCATGCTCAGACCTCTGCTCATAAGCCAGGCTGATAGCTGGAGAGGGAGGGCTGAACTTCTATTATGCCCAGACACCCACTTAATGCCTTTGCCTCTCTAAGGATATTGAGAGGTGTAGTTCAACACCAGCTTGGGGCTACAGGATGAACACTGGAAGTAGCTGCATTTTAGGGGTTGGGTGGGATCTAGAACACACTGAGAGTAATAGCTAAAGACACATCATCGATACTTAATATACTTAATAATGTGAGATCAGTTAGTTCTCTAGCACACTGTTCAACAAAAACAAACTAGTGAGAGGCAGTGGGTTGAGGACCACAAGGACATAATAAACATTGAATGGCTGTGGGTACTGACACTCCAGGCACAATATACACAGTAAGAGACAATGTTAAATGAAGGGGAGGTGCTTTTGACTCAACACTCCATTTTTCAGGATGCTTCCTGTATTCTGCTGGTCCCATGTATCCTCCTATTTTTACCCTTTTGCTCTCTTACTAGTTTCTTATCGGCAGGTGCCTCTACTGTATTCCTCTTTTAATTTTTCATTTGCACTTTGCATTTGCTACTAGTAACTTTGCATTTTGGTGCCCCCTCCCCCCCATATTTATGTGCTCTGATATGTTTTCCTAACCTGATAGGCATACTCTAGATATTTTCTACTGTTTCCAGACTGGTGGGGAAAGGGGCAGAAGGGGATTTAAACAAAGCCCAACATTGAAGAAAAAAGGTACCTGGGTGCTGGCCCAAACAGGGACTAATCTTAAGATTTTTTCCCCTCAAAGTGCAAGTCCTAGTCCTGCCACTAGGGGATTGGCTAGGCTACAGGAAGCTTCCACCAGCCTAGCTATTTCTCTTGAGACTGTACTGAGACTTACATCTTGAGGGGAAATAACAGGAAGTAAAGTTTTTTCATTTATTAATTTTTTTCCTTCTCTTGATTCTTTATTATAAGCCAAGTTTGGGAAGGCTTAACCTTCCCTAGCCTTAATGAAAATCCACCCATGCTTAATGAAGTCATTTGCTCATGGATAGGAAACTGGCTACAGGATCGGGTACAGAGGGTGGTTGTTAATGGGACATTCTCTACTTGGAGTAAGGTTCTTAGTGGGGTCCCTCAGGGCTCTGTATTGGGTCCACATTTATTTAACTTGTTCATTAATGACTTGGGGGAGGGTGTTGTAAGTAATGTATCAGTGTTTGCAGATTACACAAAACTATGCAGTTCAATTAATTCCATCCATCCTTGAAGCAGGATCTTGACAAACTGGCAATCTGGGCTGGCTAAGTGGCAAATGAGATTCAATGTCGATAAATGTAAAGTAAAGCAACCAGCAATGCCAGTCAGCAGCTTCAATGGCAAATAAGGTCTTGAGCTGTATTAAAAGGGGCATAGATTTGTGGGAGGAGGGAGAAAAATCTCAGCTATAAGGAAAGATTCCCCATGTTGGGGTTGCTCACACTAAAGTGGATCGTACAATAAACTCTCTAATTCTTTATTTACCAGAAGGTCCTTCCATCTGACAAGGGGGCACCCATTTCCGATTAGAAGAAAGGGGGATCTGTCTAAATATTTGGGAGTGATTTTTTACAGTGTAGCGGTGAAGATGTGGAATTCGCTCCCTGAATCGTTTGTGCTGGCTGATTCATTAGATAGCTTTATGTAACAGTGGCACAGCTCAAATCCCATTGGATTATGTGGAAGTCGAGAGGATAAAATTTAGCTTGTGATTTTTGAGTGCACCACACAACTTTTTTTTTACTACGAAACTGACTTTGTTGCAAATTATTGGGATATTCTCCTGAAACGTTTATCCAGCAGTAAAACATAAAAATTCCCAACAAACTTTACATGCTGTCAAATATATCAAGATATTGAAGTGTTCTAACAATGAACTCTACACACTAAAACAAAAATTAAGATACTGTACTTGAGTGATATAAAGTTGCCAAAGAATTAATTTTTTGGCAATCTATTTTTCCAAATACATTGTACAGGTGTTGGACTTATTATTCAGAATGCTTGGGACTTGGATAAGGATTTTTTTTAAATTTAAGGTACCATACTATACCATACCATAAGGTAGTGTACTAAAGAAAATTTGAAACATTCAATAAATCTAACAAGATTGTTTTGTCACCAATACAGATTTAAGCAGATTCATTACCACCAAGTATAAAGTACTGCCTTATAATCACAGAGAAATAGGTAATAATTTAACAAAAATTATAAATTATAAACTCTGAGGCAGACAGTTTTCCTGTAATTTTGAGCTTTCTGGATAATTGATTTCAAAATAAGGCATCCTATACCTGTATAGGGAGAACTTTTCATAATTTTCAACAAACAAATTAACTTTAAAAAGATTCTGAAAAACAGTCTCTTAAATTTTGCCTAGGACAACTCCCATCAACTTTTTATTGAGCTTTTATTTGCCAAATTTAAGTTTTTTTTGCACTTGATAAATCTTAAAAACACAAGTTTGATTAAATCAGTGCAAGCTTTTGGGAAACTAGAAGGAGTTTTTACAAAAAAGCTTTCAATACATGTGAACCTTGGTTATAAACTGGAAGCTGAAAGATAATAATTCTAAGAAAAATACAATATTAAGCAAAGGGCTTATATAAAATATGCCTGTAATCTGCAACACTGAATTATTTGATTATTCAATGTATTTCAACCATTTAGATATCCATTAATTAGGAACCTAATGACACATTATGTAATTATTAGTCAGATTTGTATAATAAACCAGTAATGCAACACTGCTCATTCATATTTATGGATTCTTGCTAGGTGTACTTAGTGGTCTCTTCACAGTTATTAAAACATGAAATGAACATTCTTATTTCACTACACATATCTGTTATCACTTGCACCATACCATTAGCTGGTAAGTAAATGCCTGGCTTTTTGCCACTGGGCAGATTGAATTCTGTGGTTACTATAACCGCAAACCTCAGTAATAGTAAATGCCAAGGATTTTGCCAGAGGTCAAGGTCAGAACAGAGAAATAATAATTTGGATAAGGATTTAGAACTTTTGTGTTCTACAGCATTTTGGTCCATGCATTTAGCATAGAATTATTTCATTATTTCATTATTTCATCCCACTGTAATATTTGCAGAATCTATTGCCCAAGGCCCCCAACAAAATACTGAAAAGTAATATGTTAATAGAAAGTGATTTATATAACATTAATAAGTTGTAATATTAATATTCCATGCTTTGTATGATATACAAATCTCAGCTGTTTACAAAATCTCAAAGAATCAGAATCCCTTCTGTACAGCTAAGAAGCTAAATTGTGCCTGTGGCACACAATGCCACAAAAAGTTGAGGACACAAACATCTTCACTAGGAATCACACCCACGTCAGTGACATAAGATACCAATAAAACACAATGACATTGTTTTGAGTTTTTCTTAAACGTGCTCGAGAATAAAACGTGGTCACAGAAATATTTCAGTTTTAACACTTTTTTCCTTGATCATGGAATCGTGTTTTTTTACCTCTAACTTGAAAATTGATAAATCTGCTTCAGAGTTCTTACCTTTCCATTATATAATTATATAATCAGTCAGGATTAATTATATAGTATGTCACCCTAAGCTGATTTTTTTGTATTCCTGCACACTGACATTTTTTATTTTGTATAGATTAAAACCCAACAGATATAGAATGCCTCACTTTCAAAGCAATGCATAATTTGATTGCATGACTGAAAAAGCCACTAATAGCAAGCAGATTTGTGATGAGGCCACAAAGGCCCGGGGCTAGGGCGGCAAAGTTTTAGGGTGGCATGCCGCTCAACCTCATTAGGAACACATTGTCCCTGCGCCGTTCCTGGGCTGCGCTCGTGTAGGGGGTGTGCATGGACCGCGGCGCTACGACCGCAAAGCCTCCGATGACAGCCAATAGGACTACGTGGCCTCGGGGTGCCGTGGACGCAAATCCATCCCTGATAGTAAGTTAACCCCAGCATACATTATATACCAGTAACATTAAGAAAATAGGTCCTTATGTCTTTCTTCTTCAGCTACCAAACTGTAAATCTTTTCAACACTTTGGGGTTATTTATCCAAATTTAGATTTGTGCAGTTTTAGAGGTTTCTTTCAACCACAAATAAATTCACATTTAAAAAATCCATGAATGTCTAATTATTTGGTAAGAGATCTGAGAAAATATGTGAAACATATACAAATAAGAATAGAAATACCTTTGTAAGAATTTTAATGAAATTACAAACGAAAAAAAAAACTGAAAACCTCTTTCAAAAAAAGGAAGAGTTTACAATTTGATATGGAGTTTTTAGTGCTTTTCTTGGAGTTTTTAGTGCTTTCTTTTGCAGTTTTGAGTAATTTGTTAAATACATTATTTTTATTAGTAAAAAGTTTGGTTCTGGCAAACTTTCGGAAAATTAAGTTAAAGCTTACATTTTCTGCACCTGCCACATGCAATTTCAATGATCATATATAAACATCATACATTTGAATGTCAGGACTATTGTGAACAGTGTATAAGGGCACACTTATATGTGTGTATTTCAACAGCATTAGGCTGGTGAAATGAAAACCCCAGGCAAAACATGTGTTTCTGCAGCAAACATTGCTGATGGTGTGTACCGATTTAGGAAAAGCTGGATCATAATCCCCACCTGACCCTAACCTAGCGCACCTTGCTATATTTAAAGTGCTGAATGAAGCCTGCAAAGATTGTGCGGAAGTTGGCCTGTACCCCCCGATCCCATGACTTTTGGGTCAGTGCACACATCACTAGTCTCATGTAGAGACCCCAAAATCAAAACAATGCACACAAATCTGCAGCAATTTCTACTTGGATGCCCCAGCATTAGCTTTACTTAAATTTGTCCATACAAAAATGGCCCCCTTCCAATACTCAAAACATCCCAGAAATCTCTGTTACATTACTGACTACACTATCACTTCAGTCCATTGTCTTAGGTTCTTCTTTGATTCTGCTCATACTTATAGCTAACCAACAACTAAATCATGTCACTTGCAACAGGGATTTTTTTTTTTTAAATCCAAAAATTTACGAACATAATTCACTTTGTTATCATGTCACATATTGATTACTTTAACACTGCACTGATTGTCCTTCCACTCCACTATTACTACACGATTACCATTCCATAAATTTTACTGCTTAAAGAAAAAACACTGATTGGTATCCCTGTGTGTATATATATGTGTTTGATCCTTTTTTAACCCAAACTATAGGTAGAGGTCTGACAAAGTCAGATGAAAAAAAGTTAACAATATTTTTTAAGAAAAAGAAACCCCACCAAATAGTTAATACTATATCTATACCAAGTAAACTCAAACCATAAATTGCAAGACCGAAATAATTAATGATAATAATAATTCATAAAAAGGTGCTGTCTAATAACTTGGGTAAAGTGCTGATGCAAATAAATAAAGTGAAATCAATCAGTCCAAGTACTGATGATAAAAATAATTGATTATTCCTGAATCCAAAGGGTATATTAACCCACCAATAGATTCCAATAACACCCCTTTGTCGCCTTGACAAAGCTTCTAAGCAAAAACGCGCGTCGGTGTTCTCTTGAAAATTGGTCTCCTAAAATAATAATCTGAATCTGACTCTGAAGAAATAATTCCATTAGGGGAATATAGTGGTTACATCTTGATGGGGGCAGGAATTCTGGTCTAATCCTTTGCTTTACCAACTCTTCCATCTTCCTTCCGTTCTAAGGGGCCGTGAGTTTGTGGCTTTTTAGGGCTATTTAGCCTCTTTTAACTGTTAGGGCAAGTTAAATTACAAGGCCACAGCTCCGGTTACCCTGTCCTGCCTTTACATAATGTATGCTGTGGTGTCCCAGGCTTTATAAACAAAATAGGCAGTCAGTTTTTGGGACAACTCCACCCTCTATTTTTTTCAAATTTCTATTAACTTTATTCTTGGAGTATGACCGGATGACTTTTTAACCCATACTGAATTTTTGGCCATTTTTTAATAATTCCTTTTTAGCTAATTAATCAATTACCAAGTCTCATTTTTTAGCCTATTTATTGCACTGCACTTTACTGGTGGAACTTAATTGCAATATCAATTTGCCA
The DNA here is from genome assembly GCF_017654675.1 of Xenopus laevis. Lineage (NCBI taxonomy): Eukaryota > Metazoa > Chordata > Amphibia > Anura > Pipidae > Xenopus > Xenopus laevis. The sequence continues at coordinate 104,149,013 of NC_054381.1, read as the reverse complement.
AATCTATTTGATTAATTGCACTATATATTAATTAATGAATGAACTTATTTATTAAGGGGTGTTATTGGAATCTATTGGTGGGTTAATATACCCTTTGGATTCAGGAATAATCAATTATTTATATCATCAGTCCTTGGACTGATTGATTTCACTTTATTTATTTGCACCAGCACTTTACCTAAGTTATTAGACAGCACCTTTTTATGAATTATTATTATCATTAATTATTTCGGTCTTGCAATTTATGGTTTGAGTTTACTTGGTATAGATATAGCATTAACTATTTGGTGGGGTTTCTTTTTCTTAAAAAATATCGTTAAAATATTGTTAAATTTTACTGCTTGCAAATATATCATATATGTATATATATCATTATTTTCACAAATGTACATTCAAGATTGTAGGGTTCATTTACTAAAGTTAAAAGTGCATGTGGGCTTGGGATTCATAAATGTAGAACTTGCACCTATAAAATTGGTAAGTATAAGCAGTGCTCCTAACCTTGTGTACCCTAGCATTTTCTAGGTTTTATGCCAACTAGAGGCTTTCAAGGAGACATCCTTGCACTACCAACGTCTCATGTGTTCTGTATTCAAAACACAGGCAGTACGGCAAACAAAGCAAGGTGCAACTCCATGTTTGAAGTTGCTCCACAGGATGCAGACATGGAATTTCCACAGAAAAAGCATTAGGGTTTGCTACTATTTTTACACTTTTCTCTTTTGACCTATTTTTTGTAAATAACCCTTTTTCTGGAATTATTGTAGGGAAGTGTTACTTGCCCTTTCCTTAAATTCAGAAACCTGGGCAATCAGCAAGAAGGATTGGCTTCTGACCTTGAGACCTCTCTAAAGGAGATTTGGAGCCCAAATGAAAGTGAGGCAGAGCTTTACCAGGCAGAAGAGAAGAAAAAAGCATGGACATGCATATTAACCTGGGAATTCTCCTTTTCTCCTGTGAGTAATCTTGCTGATCTATTTGAGGAGGGAGCTAGGGGTGTCACCTATAGAACATTTACCCATATATGCAACCCCATAATCAGAGTGCAGGGAGTGAGTTACCCTTCCCATTCAACCATCATAGTGAATGCCCCCCCCCCCCCAGAATTTTCTTCCTCTCGTTCGGAAGTTTGTTTTTTTTTACAATTTTTTTGCCATTTTTTTGTGTGCTGTTTGGCGCATCACACACTGCTGCATTTGGGACTCCTGAGAATCCTCCTGATCTGTGTGGCCGACTGGGATTCCGCCCCTCCACCAGACACCCTCATGAATCATCCTAGGTGTGGCTGATCCTTGCCAATTTGTCAATGTACTCATCTATTTGTCTCTTCTCTGGCTATGGGCAGTTAGGGTATTTATACATGGAATTTCCCATTTGCCATCTTGCTGCCATGGGTTCTGTTGGGTATTTATACATAGAATTGCCCCTTTGCCATCCTGCTATGGGTTCTAGGGGGTATGTATACATGGAATAGCACTGTGCCATCCTACTATGAATTCTGGGTGTAGTTAATCATGCAATTGCACCTGTGCCATCCTACTATGAATTTTGGGGGTAGTTATACATGGAATTGCGTCGGTGCCATCCCTCTTTGGATTCTGGGGGTTTTATACATGGAATTGCCATGGTGCCATCCTGCCATGAATTCTGTTGGCATTTATACATGGAATTGCGCCTGTGCCATACTACTATGAATTCTGGAGGTATTTATGCATGGAAGTGCCCCTGTGCCATCCTACTATGAATTCTGGGGGTAGTTATATATGGAATTGCACCTGTGCCATCCTACTCTTAATTCTGAGGGTATTTATACATGAAATTGCACCTGTGCCATCCTGCCATGAATTCTAGGGACATTTATACATGGAATTGCACCTGGGCCGTCCTACTATGAATTCTGGGGGTACTTATACTTGGAATTGCCACTGTGCCATCTTGATATAAATTCTGGGGTTATTTATACATGGAATTGCCATTCTGCTATGAATTCTGGGGGTATTTATAAATGAAGTAGCCATTCTGCTATGATTTCTAGGGGTATTTATACATGGAATTCTGCTGTGCCATCCTGCTTTCTGGGTATGGAGGGGGTATACAGAAAATACAGGGTTAAAGATCTTAGTACAAAGTTACAGGTTTTTTTTTTACAAAAGGTTTGAATTCTCCTTTAACCTATTCAAACCCTGCAAATATCCCACTTAAGGTAAATTTGGGATTAATACAGTTAGCACCCTAGTGTGGCCCTGGATATTAGTGTCAGGATTAAGGGTTACATTATGTTCCATGTGCCATCACAATTTCTCCCAAACATTCAGCCTTCAGACAGACTCTCACACTGTGCTCTGTCAGTCTGCCCGACAAATTTTCAAGGAGTAATGAGGCTACAGAGGAAGCTGAGTCCAAGTTAAGCCCCTCAGCAACCATGGGGGTCTTCTTCCTTTATAGTTGCTCTTAAGAATGACCCTTTTTACTCCCTGTATTTTTCAGAATGTGTATGTAATTACATTACATTTTTACATGCTTCCATTGTATATAGATGTGGAATATGTTGGTGCTTTATCAATGTGTGTTTATTAATTATAATAATAACAATACTGTGACCTGTTATTAGGAATGTGCAGCATACCTCCCAACATTTTGGAAATAAATACATTTTTTTGACCACACACATTTTTGTGGCCATACGCCCTTATTACCATGTTCATTTTTTCAAAATTTGGCAGGTTATTAAAGTTTGAAAATATTTCTGTGGTTTTTTTTCAGTTATTACAGTTTTGCTAATGAAGGTGAATTGCTCTTTAAGCTGTGAGTCTAACTTTTTCCAAGGGACCTGTTATCTTATATTGTTACAATTACTTATTTGCTTATCTCAAAATTTTTATAAAAGTATCTTATCTGTCGCTGTGGTTGTTCTGGGCTCTCTGCCAAAAGCAAATTAAGTTAGAAACTTTGTTTATTTTTCTGACTGTTCAGTGCAGAGAAAAATGGGACTTTCCAGTACAAACGAAGGACTGCGGGTTGAGCTGTCAAAAGAGAGAGTGTCTCTAAAAACAGGACAGTTGGGAGGTATCTATTAAAAAATAATGTATACATTAAATAAACCTAATAGGATTGTTTTGCTTCCAATAATGTTTAATTATAACTTATCAGGTACAAGGTACTGTTTTACTGATACAGAGAAAAAGCAAATCCTTTTTAATTAAATTATAATTAAATAGACATTTCTATTTATAGTGGCAACTTTTTCCTTGTCCACTTAAACATATCAATCAACTTAACCAAGTTAACTTTTTTTGCTGGTCTGTATCAATTATAATATCGTTCCACTCAAATTATTCTGTCATCTCCGAATAAACTACTTACACTGGCAATAATGCAACAAAACAAGGATTTATTAAGTGCCTGTAATAACTGTGCGTACTAACTATGGTGTATAAATGTAAAGCTTATACTGTAACAATATAACCACTGCTTTTCAATTAAGGCATAATGCAGAGTATGTGGATGCACAGCATTTATTTCACTATTATAGTATCCAGTGTTGTCCATTCAGTGTTGTAACTCAATTCACATTATCCATTATGTGCATGACACAATGAAAAAGGCTTGTATCTCTAAGGTATCAATACAATACACTAAGTGGATTGTTGGCTCTAACCCACAGAAAATAATAAAATGATATTGTCTTTAGTGGAATTGTTCAATGAAGAGTTTTTTCGAGCTAAGGGACAGGACTATGGATTAATCAATTAAATCAACAGCAATTTCATTTCTGCAAAACAGTTCATAATGAGAACCTGCAATATGTTCCTTCCATTCTGAGATGTTATTCTAGCTGCTAGCAGCTCAGGTAACTTATCCCTGTGAAGTTGATCGGTCTTATTCAACAACATCTCAGCATCCCTCATACACTGAGAGATGATAAAGCCTTGCAGTGAAAACCCTTACAGATTGTATTGCCTTATCAAATTTATATTTTAATAATATTTTAACTATTAATAGTAAAAAAAAAATGTATGTATTTGTTGTTAAAACCAGAAAACTCTTTTCCCCATTTATTTCCTGATTTTTCTTATGCTCTAACGTCCATTTTTCAGCAGTACCTTTCTTTCAAATGTTAATTCAATTTACCATACAGTATATTTCTAGAGTCATTAATATTGTGCAGCACAAATATTTTATAATTCACTAATCTTGACAAAAAGGCAATGCAGTTCTAATAAAATATGTATGAAGAGTAATGGTTTCCTATTAATAACTTATTAGGTCAGATCACACAGTTTGTAGTATCTCTTTCACCTCATTTTTTATTTTTTCCTCCAGAACTCATAACTTTTTGGCGAATTGCTTTCAGTTGAAGTGGTAGTATTAGGGAGCTATTTTGCAATCTGTTTAAAATATAAAAAATGGAGTTAAAAAGCAGCATAACAAAATGTATTATGCATGGGTTTATCCATGGTGTATTCTAGTCACACATTCGGTTTCTTAATCAGTAATTATTACTAGTCTTGATTACATGGCAGATGAATATGATAAAATTATCATTCCTAGGCATGGTTTAGTTAGTGGCAGCAGAGATGAAGCGTCAAGCTATGGCTTTCTATAATATTTTTTAGATAAAACGTCAGTTATGTCGATTTCCACTGTAAATTGATAAACATATAAATCTTTCTTGGCACACTTTTTTATGAAACGGAACCACTGTTTTTTATGCAAATATGTAACATAGTAACATAGTGGTTCAGAAACACTGGGGATGCTCAGGAGATAAAAAGATTAACATTTTCCTTGCTACAATCCCCATTGCTCCGGTCCTGATGATAAAACTTTGCGCAAATAAAAGTGAGGGGGGGGGCAATGAATGTTAGCGGGTGCAATGAATGTCAGCGGGCCTAGGGATGCCCGCTATGTAAATCCGATGAACTATCACCCACTCACTTATTGATTCCTGCTTTCTACACGGTTCCAAATGCTTGTTTAGACATGCAATAAATGGGCTTCTCAAAAAACATGGAATGTGTTAAGATATGTATTAATGTGTGTGCTCTCATACAGATTCCATACTGATCTGATACTGATACAGTGTCATGTGACATGATCTTTGTCTGCTAATGCAGAAGTGTTAATAAAGTTATGTCTTCTTGAAGCAAGAGAAGCATGGTGTCTGTGTGCAGTTTCTCGTCTGTCTAAAGAAAGCTGCAGGCTCTCGTAAGATTTAGCTACCGGTTATCCTATCTCTTAAGTATAATGGCAACAGATTATGGGCCCAGGAGAGAGGGAGGAAACTGATGAAGCAGCTGATGATAGAAGGAAAGCACTTCAAATCCTGAGAAACCACTATGCTGGCAAAGGTAAGCCACGAATAATTAGCTTATACACATCTCTTAACATCTCTTGTTAACATCTCTTCAGAAAGCTGCAAATGAAAGTGTCACAGACTATATAATTTCATTATAAAGAGTATGACTTAGAGACAAACTCAAACTGTTGTGTTAGATGAAGATGATAACATTTATAGGGAAAGGTGTGTATGCCCTATATTAAACCCAAATCCAGGGGAGGTCCCAGTATCTTAAGTTGAGAGTGCAGAGCGCATTGATAATGACCAATACAGGACAGCCATTGTACAAGATAACCCTGAGTACTTAAATGACTATGTATTAAAGTCAGATTGTAATGATCAGATACTGACAACCATTGACTACTGTTACAGAGCACATTTTGTTCCACAAACTTTTAGAGAAGCCATAGATTCACCCCAGTCACAGATATGGCTTAATGCAATGAAATATGAAATCGATTCACTAAAAGAGATTAATACGTTCACACTGACCACTCTGCCAGAAGGTAAAAATGCAGTGGGGGTAGATCTATGCAATAAAAAGCAATGCAGATGGATCTGAAACATACAAAGCTAGATAAGTTGTGAAAGTAAACAAAAGGAACACCAAGAGCCCCAATAGTGTAATATGTATTGGAAAGGGATAATGAAATAAGAGTAGATAACATATACTCACAATCCAAGGTTACCAATAGGCAACCACTGTAAAGGCAGGTGGGGAGATTGTCCTGACCCCACTCAGGATTAAGAAGTCGCTCTCTGTAGATAGAAAAAGGGTATCAACCCTCCACCCAGGGTGGACTTAGTATTGTATAACTGTTCTTTTTATACAATACTAAGTTGTGAAAGGTACTATTGATTTTGAGTTAAGCTACAGAAAATGTAAGGAGAACTTAAAACTTGAGGCATATAGTTGGGCCTCCGACCTAAATGACAGAAGAAGTACAACAGGATATTAGTCTATCCACAAATGGTGCACTGATTTCTTTGAAGTCAAAGAAACAACCCACAGTTACACTTCCTGTGAGGCTGAATATGTAGCACTGGCTGCTACCACACAGGAGAGTTTATACCTTGTGCAGTTACTCAAAGAAATGGACAGTGAATGTCAATGTGAGACAGTGAACATTTTTGAAGATAATCAAGGTGCAATAGCTCTTGCAAAGAACCATGTTTGCCGTCAAAGGTGCAAACATGTTGATATCAAATACCATTTTCTTAGATCTGTACTAAGTGAGGGAAAAATAACTTAACTATTGTTCCACAAACAAAATGGTAGCAGATGTTATGCCTAAGCCAGTAACAAAGTTTAAACCAGTGTACTATACATTTATGCTAAATATGTATTTCTGTAATATGAGAGCAAGTGGAGGAGTAAAGATATGTATTAATGGATGTGCTCTCATACAAATCCCATACAGATCTGATACTGATACAGATTTATGTGACATGATCGTTGTCTGCTAATGCAGAAGTGTTAATTGTTAAATGTTAAATTGTTAAATTGTTAATTGTTAAATGTTAAGTGTTAGGAGGGGACTGAGTGAAACGTGATTTCATTACGCTGTATAACTGTATTTGTTCTGTATTGACAAATAAAGAAACCTTGAATCTTATTAAAGTTATGTCTTCTTGAAACAAGAGAAGCATGGTGTATGTGTGCAGTTTCTCCTCTGTCTAAAGAAAGCTGCAGGCTTACATGACATTGAGTTAATGGTTATCCCATCTTTTAAAGGTGAAGGAAACCCTTTTGGCGCAAAACCCCTCCCCCCTGTAGGCTCCCCCCCCGGGCAAATGCCCCTAAGTTGCTACTTACCCCTCGGCGCAGGTCCTCTCCCGTGGAGTTCGCAGGCGCCATCTTCTCCTGTGCGGTCTTCTTCCTGGATTCCTCGGCGTTTGGCGGCACATGCACAGTAGGAGCATTTGCCGGTTCAGCTCTACTGCGCAGTAGAATCCAGAAAGAAGATCGCACGGGAGAAAATGGCGCCTGCAAACTTCACGGGAGAGGACCTGCGCCGAGGGGTAAATAGCAACTTAGGGGCATTTGCCTGGGGGGGGAGGTAGGCCAGGAGGGGGGTTTGCACCGAAAGTGTTTCCTTCTCCTTTAAGCAGAATAGCAACAGAATGCCCCAATCACTTTATTTTCTCTTTATATTGGCAATTGGTGCAGGGGATGTCCTTTCTCAACAGGATTCCGATAGGAATTTACACATGTGTAAAAAAAAATTATACTGAGCAGAATTACAGTACTGGGAAATTATTTGCCATTACATTAGCCTTCGAGGAATGGCGATCCCAGAAACCTGGAAAATGACCAAACTCTCCAAAAGCAAAATCCTAAGTAAACTTGGTGGGTGCTCTTCTTTTCCCAGATTTAACTTTCATTATTTATTGCTCTGGCTCTAAAATCACAAAGGCAAATGCTCTCTCCAGAAGTTTCATTCATGAGGATCTAGATGTCAAAGACAAGGACATATTCAGTGGTAGTGATGGGCGAATTCGCGGCGAATTTGCGCGAAACACCAGCGAAAATTTGCGGAAAAAATTCGCCGGCGTCAAAAATGTTTTTTTCAAAAAAACGGACGCCGGCGTCAAAAACGGGCGCCGGCGTCGAAAAAACGGGCGCCGGCGTCAAAAACGGGCGCCGGCGTAAAAAACGAGACGCCTGCGCCGTTTCGCGAATATTTCGGCGCAAATTCGCCCATCACTATTCAGTGGTGTAACTAGAGTGTGCCGGGCCCCCCTGCAAAAAAATCTTCAGAGGGGCCCAGTGCACTCTGATCCTCATCCTACACATACAATTTCATACAATACAAATTATATTTAATCTCTTGCAAGCATATGACAGGGCAACATTCAGTTAGTATTGTTTTTCTCACACTGACATTAATTATAAGTAATATTTAATTTATTTTCACATAATTTCCACATGACCAGAGCAAGACGAAAAACGTTTCATTTTAACAATAAGTTGGTAAAACAAAAGCTTTTCCATCTCTGACTGTGTATAAGCAGTAGATATATGAACTAAATAAATATTATTTCTAGTTTAAATAAACATCTTTGTGAAATCAGGTCTCATATATTTCAAAAGCATTTATATCATGGGGCTGAAACCTCACCTGATCACATTTGTGGAGGCAAATGGAAGTTGTGCCAGTCTTAGATTACTGGGAACATTATAAAGTTTTTGTTTTCTGGTGGTAATATCTTGTTCCAGTATCAGCTCAAGTATCAAATTATTCGTTTCATTAGGCATAATAACGGTGTCTAATCTGAGCCTGAGTATATACAGTTCGATGAATATTTATGGATTTATTTTCTTCAGTATTTTGTATAATCTTAATTCAAAGTAGTAACAGCAGAGTAGACTGCCCCTTTTTTTGTTGATTAGAAAAAAAAAATATATATAGATATATATACTGTATACACAGCCACAAACAGGCACGGGCATAGTTTTTTAGATATATTCTATATGTCAATGACTATGTTCTCTGTAAAGAACAGTGTAGTATTTATAAATTAGGACAATAATCCTTCTAGCAAAATAGAGATATTTCTGCACAATTAGGTAAGTGTCATAATACATTTTATTAAACTTAATTTGGAATATGTCACATGCACCTTTTTATATAATCTACTGAAACTTGCCTATTTTCTTTGTGGTCTTGCTTTTTATTCTATTCCCTTGTAGGATTCTTATGTCCCCCACAAGGTGGCATCATTGTCCTAATGAGGAAATATCAAAGGCCTTAAACATCTCGGTTTGCATTTGTTCTAATTTCAAAGCATCAACACAAAGCAAGTTAGATTATTATGATAGATTTAGTCTCCGGTAACTTTTGTTCGAATAAGCAGTGGTGTAAATTTCCCAGCTAATGCAAAATGACTTGAAAATTGTAGTGTAACAAACCACAAAATGCTGGCAAGGAATATGATTAATTGAGAAATGGGAGCCATTTACAGAAAAAGAGCATTCATATATAAAAATGAAAAAGTGTATTCTTTCAGAATAGTTTATACAGTGCAAGATCAATCCGTCAGTCCAGAACACCCCTAACACACATAATTAGAATCACCCCCACACTTAAAATGCCCTTAGAAACAATCAGGCTTTTTGGGGTGGGAAGGCCACAGCTTTATTATAAAGTGAAATAAGATGTGTACCTAAAATTAGTAATGTGTAGTACGGTTGCCACCTGTCCAGATTTCACCCAAATTAGGAAATCTGGACAAGACACTGAAGTGAATGACATGATGATTAGCCAATTGCCAATTGCCACTTCACAGGCCCGACCCCCAACATCACCGCCCTGCCCCCCAACTATACCAGGCCGCCCTCCTTCCTTACCAACCTCCTTTTTTCTATTTGTGTTGTATTATTTGATTTTCAATCATGGTGCTTAAGTCGTTTAATATAGCAGGGTCAAGTATTCATATAATAGTAATAATCGAAAAAAATAATCGCAAAACATAACAATACAAGCCATCAGTTTGATCAACATTATCAGGTAAATCAGGGTGGTGCCCATTGGCCTCCTCTCTGGGTTAGAGGGTATGTAATAAGTAAAGTTTCCCTGTCACTATTTGTAAAGTTTTTGCAATTTACTATCATTTTTATGACTGGGAGCAAGTCTCTGTATGCCTATTTATTTGCATGAACAGATATTTTTGGGTTTTTTTCCTGTAAATTTATTTTCAGTCTTTAAACGCCTGGAAATTATTGTGATTGTACACTTGCTTGAGAAAGACGTGGGAGCCCCAAAAGTGTAGCATGGCCTTAAATACAAGTTGGTTTTCGAAATCATTACCATGTACAACTGTATATGCACTTATTTGATATATCAAATTTGAGTTGTAGCAACAAAATCAGTGAACTTACCTATAGTGCTCTGCCATTCTCCAGCAGCACTTATTTCACGTATTTGTCTACGTTCAAATTTTATGTGTCCAAAATATCCATAGATTTCATCACAGATTCCTCTAAGATGGCTATGTGTTCCACCATTGGTTTACAAAGAGGTGGAAGGCAAAAGAAAATAACAAAGGGGTTAATTAGGGGTCAAAGGGGGAAAGACAAAAATGAAGAAGAAATTCAAAAGAGGAAATAGACCAGTAAACAGCATCAAGAAGGGGATGGGGAAGTGGGTGGAAAGGGGTAAAGGGGGAAATGAGTGTGGGAAATGGTCTGGAAGGAAAGAAGAAACCAAAGAAAAAGAAAGTAAAGGGACGTAAAAGAAGAATGAGAAGAATGGAGGAAAAACAATGTGTAAATGTGTAAACAAGGAAAGGAGAGAAAGATGGAAAGCAAAACTGGCACGCTGAGAAAAAAGAAGACTAGAAAAGCATGAGCCAAGAAAAGGAGAAAAAGACAAAAAATGAGGTGTTGGAGAGAAAGGAAAAAGAAGAAAGAGCAGACATTTTAGTGAGAAAAAACAGGAGGGAATAGCAAAGACAGAAAGCAGAAAGAAATGATAAAAGATTGGGTTGATTGCCAGGACGCCCGATGGCACTCTCCAGCAGCGTCATCTCCAAAATGGCAGCGCCCCTGACCCATGTGGGCAGACGCTGGCGCCCTGATGCCAGCGTGATGACGTCACGCGCCGGCGTGAGCTTTGAAAAAAAAGGACTTCCAGGTCACGAGTTCGATGCCCGATTATAGTTTCAGGTAACATTTCTTGTACTGTGTTAGCCCGTTGAAACAGTTATAGGGTAGAACTTTTGATATGTAGCATAAAGAAAGTGGTGTAAAGGTGATACATTTATTGGCTAACTAAGATGATAATCACAGCAAGCTTTCAGAACATAGCAGTTCCTTCTTCAAAGCTGATTGCAAAACAGCAATGTTGGCACTGATATATATACAGTATTTTGTTTACAAAAAACTAAAAACAAAATTATGCTTATGTGTTGTTTCACCTTTTGTCCCTCACAGTTTTTTTGTAAACAAAATGCTGTAAAATTTAGATTTTATAGTAAAAAAAAAAACTAAAATTTTTTGAGTTTTTGCCATTCAGACTTAATAAATAAATAACCTCCTAAATGTGGCATCTGCTGGTAAAGCTTGGTAGCAATCAAGATTATGGATGCATTTCTAGTCTCAGAGTGGCTATTCTAAAATTTGAGGATATTTTATAACAATGAATTTAAATATTGAAGAAGAATTTTTTTTTTCACAAGGTTCTAAAAGGGGAACACATTTCTAATTCTAAGCAATCTTTTAATATAATTCAGTTCAATGGTATGAAGATGTTTTTATGAATGTAATTACTCTTTCTGACCTGGCTTTTAAAACACTGTTGCATAAGACAAACCTGCAAAGCAGCATTGTGGGAACTAAAATATGGACCGGATAAGAGCTGACTTTTAATATATATTCAGAACCAACAGTGCAGAAAGGGACAAACAAATTACATGTACTACTAAAATATCTAAATACTAAATAGCTTTAAAACCAAAATATATAAATAAAAAACTGGAGTTGCCCTTTAATAATGTATTGCTTCACTTTATTATGTATTTAAAATGTAACAAATTACAGTACCTTGACAAACGTATCGTAGCCTAACATTTGTACAACAATAAGCAAACATTATGGGACACTAGCATTAAATGATTGGTAGCACTTGTGGAAATTAGAATATGAATTGGGCCTGACTATGTGAACTTACCAGCTCAAGGAAAGATACAGCAGACAATTCCTGAGCTCTACATCTGTAGATATTAACTCTCTAAATTGTTTGCAAGTTAGTAGCAGATATACAGCTGGGAAGATGCACCAACCTGGAACAAGAGATGGAGAAAACAAACTGTCAGTTCAAATAACAAAACTTAGAAAAGTAGATATAAATGATTTGCAAGAAACCCAACCTTCCACACAGCCCAACTACCTAGCCATAGACGGGCTCATACCCAAAAAGTCCCTGCAGTCCCTGCTTCAGCCCCTCAAGACTTTATAATGAGACTGAAGTTTTACTGTTTCAAGGATAACTTAAAGTTGGCTTTCAGGGCAGGATCAAGATTCCCACTAGCATACAATAAACTATTGAAGTTGGGGGACTCTTGGTATTCACTGCTGTGACTACAATACTGAGACAACATAAGATGGCGTATAGATAGATCCACCCAGAAAAAATCAGGAAATGGAGAACGAGTAATCATAGATACACCACAGCATGGCTTGCAGGTAATCAAACTGCAAACAAACCAAATACAGGAATGGCACCAACCCAGCGATTCTCCAAATTTGGACAGAGGCAAACCATCCTTCGGAGCCCCAATGAGAAGCAGACTGAGACTACTACCTCTCCCCAGGATACAATTTCAGCAGTCACAGTAACCACCCCCACACACACATAATCAGCACAGTAAAAGCAAGTTAACAGCAACTGCAGAACTGGATGAATGAATATAACTTGATTTGCATATGGGAATTTTGACTTTTATTTAAGTACCTTGCACTTCCACATCCCATACCTGTACTTTTTGGTTATACAACACCAAAGGAGGTATGAAAACATCTGGTGGTCATGTCACAAACTAAACGTTTAGTACTTTATAAAAGTAATCCAACAGGCAACACAGATTCCAGTGAAGTTAACCTTAGAACTGGCGGCACTGAATATCTTCCTATGTCAAATCGAAAAAAGTGCCAGATTTAGTACTCCAACCAAGACAAAAAAAGCTAGCAGCAACCTCTGGCACCAATGGGAATTGTGGATTAACCTAATAGCCTATTCCCAAAATACAACCCAGTAATTACCCATATGATAACAGGTCAGATATCAAAAACAAAATATACCCAACCTGTGTTTGCAGTGACCACATAGTGGGTTATGTAATAAAAGGTACTAAGTTTGCCCAGGAGCAGTAACACACAACCAATCAACAGGTAGAATTTACTGGTCACCTGTTTAAAAGTAAACATTTTAGTTGCTATGGTTTACTGCTCCTGGGCAAACTTAATGGCTTTTATTAAATATTAGGGATAGTGAGCAGACTCCCAACCACAAGACCTTATTCCCTCCCCTAACCAGCCTACCTTCTTTTACTACTATATACAGTGTCGGACTGGGCCCCAGCCCTCATGGGCCCTGTAGGCCAAGACAGGATTGCTAGACATAGGATAGCCAGCGCTCATCCCCTTCCCCATATCATGTAAGAAAGGCCGGGCGTGATACTTGATTGCAGGTACGCGCCGGAGGGAGGGACAGAGGGAGCCCGGCGGGGGGCCCTGCCAGCAGGGGGGACGTGGCGGGGCCCTGATGTGTCAGCCCTGGTGGGCTCCTCTGACCATCCACAGTCCGACCCTGGGCCCAGCTCTGCTAGCCAGCGCTCTTTTCTGATCTCCTCCACCCCCTTCGCGTAAGGAAGCAGATACGCACCGGCGGGGGGAGTCCAGAGACTGGGGCAGAGAGGGGAACTGCCACTGGGGAGAAGCGGAGGGGGCCCTGCTATGGGGGAGCAGTGGGGGTCCCTGCTACTGGGGGGCAGGGCCCTGATGTTTCAGCCCCGGTAGGTCCTGACCCCCCCAGTCCGACCCTGACTATATAATATGTTATGGTTTGATTTTACCTGGCAAGTTTAAGTTTTTATGGATCAAAACCAAATAAAAAATACAAAAAGAAAATTGAAAATTCCAGTTTATAATTTTTACTACATGGATTCCTCACTGATCCATGTCTTCTAACGGTATATTCTTTATCCTGGTTAAAAATATAAAGACAAGAAAGATGCAAGAGTATCAGAGTTTAAAGTACCCAGATTCCTGAAATTATCTGCTTCATTATGTTAAGGTGGCCATAGACACACAGATCCTATTGTACGAATCGAGGATTCGTACGATTTTCGGATCGTGTGTGGCGTGTGCCGACATCTTTCATCCGGCGGAGATCGGACAGATTTGATTTTGACCTGACCGATCCCGCCGGAGCCCACGGCACATCGTAATCGGATCGTTTGCCATACGGCCGAACAATCAGATTACCCCCGATATAGCCATGTTTGTTAATGGCATATCGGGGAAAGATCCGCTCGTTTGGCGATGTGGCCAAACGAGGAGATCTTTGCATCTATGGCCACCTTTAGTATCCATTGGATCTATTATATTGAGTGCTGGGGACATGGGGTTTTCTAAATTAAGGATCTTTCGACACTGTGGAGCACTATATCATAAGACTACTAAAAATATAAAAACATTTAAAAAGACATAAAGGATTGTATTGCAATTGACATGAATTTGTGCTCACTTAGATAAATTAAGTACAAGTATGGGACCTGTTATCCAGAATGCTCAGGACCTGGGGCATTCCGGATAATGGATCTTTTCGTAATTTGGATCTTCATATCTTAAGTCTACTTAGAAAATCATGAATGCATTAAATAAGCTAATGGGTTGGTTCTGTTATAAATAAGGATTAGTTTGGATCAAGTACAAGGTATTGTTTTATTATTACAGAGAAAAAGCAAGTTGGTTTTAAAAAATTTGGATTATTTGGATAAAATGGAGTCTATGGGAGATGACCTTTCTGTAATTTGGAACTTTCTGGATAATGGGTTTCCGAATAACGAATTCCATACATGTACAAGTTTTTGTCCTAGTATTACAGAAAAAAAGACTTATTATTTTGGAATAGCAGTTTTCCAGTTAATACTAATAGATCTCCCTTTGCACCATTCCTGAAAGGACTTTAGGAGTTAGGACTGCACAGCAAACATGCCTTTCCTTCAAAAAGCAATATATCATTTTTCAAAGCTCCTCTGACATTCCTGATATAAGAGTTCCGATCATTTTATTATTACAAAAAAGGAATAAATCAATATGTTTTTGGAGAAAGAGGAATACTGTTAGTTAAAGGCTTTCATAAAAAGTAGCATGAAGAATAGAAATAGAATGCAAGGAACTATTCTTGCAGTGGGTCAACAATGAAATGAATAAAAGAAATGAATGCTGAAGGTTTCTCATTCCAGCAAACAAATAATTTGTGAGCAATCTGAGCTCAAACCACAAATAGAACCAAGAATTAAATGCGCCCCTAGCTGACCAGCATATACATATATCATTGGTCTGGTGTAATGAAGATTACCTGATAAAGATCACAATATGACAGTTTTCCTTTTGCATTGGCTGCTGAACAGCCAGAAACTGTTTTCTAAGGCCAGCCAACTATTGATCCAGTTCCCTCCTGTCAGTGATGCAGTTAATGGGAATTCCACAGGCAAATAAAAGCTACATTTTGTCTTCATTTTCATCTGAAATATGAGCTGGTCTTTTGTACTCTAGACAGTCATTTATTACTCATTTTCTTTTATTGATGTTTATGAGCTGAAACATAAAATGATTCTCAAATGCAGTTTAATTGAGGCAGCAGTTGACATTGTGACCATGATTACTGATGCTTCATAAACTGCATTAAGCCTGCAAAACAAGGTTTGGTTTCGCTGGTTGTTTGGTAATCTTTTACTGTGTCACTGTTTTTAAAATTGAATTACAGAGAAAGAAACACATACCTCTATCTCTTGATAGCAGATAAACTAAGGTACTATGATGACAGTCAGTGGTGGCAGGTTGACGTTAGGTGCAAGGTTCTTATATGGTAACGTTACATGGAAGATTTACTGTAAGTGGTTTACAGCTTTCCATACCAGCACACATTGCTTCATGCTTTCTAATATACTATGGAGAAATTACAAGAGTTTGAATAGACCAGCAAAGTGCCTAAACCAAAGTACAGTAGGTAAATAATTATGCTTCAGATTTCCTTTTAAAGGAAAACTATACCCCCAAAATGAACACTTAAGCAACAGATAGTTCATATCATATTAAGTGGCATATTAAAGAATCTTACCAAACTGGAATATATATTTAAGTAAATATTTCCCTTTTACATCTCTTGCCTTGAGCCACCATTTTGTGATGGTCTCTGTGCTGCCTCAGAGATCACCTGACCAGAAATACTTCAACTCTAACTGTAACAGGAAGAAGTGTGGAAGCAAAAGACACAACTCTGTCTGTTAATTGGCTCATGTGACCTAACATGTATGGGTTGTTTGTGTGCTCCGTGAATCCTACGATCCCAATGGGCGGCCCTTATTTTTTAAAATGGCAATTTTCTATTTATGATTACCCAATGGCACATACTACTAGAAAAGTATATTATTATGAAAATGGTTTATTTACATGAAACAAGGTTTTACATATGAGCTGTTTTATGCAATATCTTTTTATAGAGACCTACATTGTTTGGGGGGTATAGTTTTCCTTTAATGACACATAAAAAAATCAGTTAGCCTCTCTCTCTAGTTTGATCAGTTAAACAATGCATGCTGTTGTGTTAGGTTAAAATGTTCATATTATATTCTATAACATGGAGCCCCTTCTCATGAGTATGAAGGGGATGGTTATATGGCTTAAATTCTAACTTTATAGTTTCCAGAGATGTCCTCATTTATTTGTTTATACGATCTGCAGCAAGGTACAACAAAGCAAGTATGAATTGTTACACTGATGGACCAGCAGCCATAAACTCGAGGAAATATCTAGGAAGTGCTCTTACAGTACAATGCTAATATGCAAGAAAAATATGAGATTGCAACAGCTAGCAGAAAGCAGCCTGGACTACTCTCTGCATGAAGATACAGCAGAGAAAGAGTCAATTTTAGTGGTACATATGACATTGTAGTCACATCATATTGCACTCAGTGTCTAATACTACAATATTATGTTCTTGCCACCACTTTTTTTTTTAACATAGTAACCCTCAGTAGGCACTTACTGCCCAGTAGCAGTAACCCATAGCAACCAATAAGATTTTTGCTTTTAAACAGATGACCAGTAAATTCTACCTGCTGATTGGTTGCTATGGGATACTGCTCCTGGGCAAACCTAGTGCCTTTTAGTACCTGACCTCCTTAATTAACTTAATGTAATTATGGATCCCTTAAACAGTGTTCCTATACATTTTTAATATCTGTACTACAATCTGACTGGCAGTTGTCCAATTGCCCTTTTGGTGTCAAGAAAATGTTTTTCCCCCTCTGAGGTTTTGCTTGAGATGGATCAGGTTAGTCAGATTTCACTTGGACAAAAGGTGAAACTCGATGGAAAGGTGTCTGTTTACAGCCTCACCATCTACTATTGATTTAGGGCATCTCAGGATAACACTATCAAAAGATGATAGAGTGCCTTTGTTAAGTAATGAGGTAATAGTAGGGTGAATTGAATATCAGTAATAAATGAGTGGAGGCAGCAGATGCTGAATTAAAATTATTTTGATGATGATATCACCTATGGGAGAGTAGGCAAAAAGAGCAGGTTATTAGCTGAACCTGGCCTTGTTTAAGTTGTGTTGAAAAAAGACCTAAGTCCATCAAGTTCAACCCTCAATGAATGCCTTTTTTTTTATGAAAGACGGTACTTTATTTGATTTTGTAGCCACTGAATGACACTGTCTAGAATTAGACAACTTGTTATGTGCAAAATGAGAAATGTTATTATTTTCTAAAAAATATATGATTGTTATACATTAGGGGGCCGATTCACAAAGGGTCGAATATCGAGGGTTATTTAACCCTCGATATTCGACTGGGAATTAAAATCCTTCAACTTAGAATATCGAAGTCGAAGGATTTTAGCGCAAATAGTGCGATCGAACGATCGAAGGATTATCCTTCGACCAAAAAAACTTTGGAAAGCCTATGGGGACCTTCCCTCTAGGCTAACATTGAGTTTGGTAGCTTTTAGATGGCGAACTAGGGGGTCGAAGTTTTTTCTTAAAGAGACAGTACTTCGACTATCGAATGGTCGATTAGTCGAACGATTTTTAGTTCGGATAGTTCGATTCGAAGTCGTAGTCGCAGGTCGAAGTAGCCCATTCGATATTCGAAGTAGCCCAAAAAACACTTTGAAATTCGAAGTTTTTTTACTTCGAATCCTTCACTCGAAGTTAGTGAATCGGCCCCTAGATGTCAGCAAAAAAAATTTAAAAAATTTGAGAAAGGGGCATATAAAACTGTAAAAGGTGTGTAATGCTAAAAAAAAAAACCTGGTAAAACATCTCGCTTGCTAGCGACAGATCAATAACACGACTGACCATAAAAAGGGTGGATACCAGAGAGGACAGGATCTCAAAAGTAAAGACTGAGTGGGCACAATGCGAAGGGATCGGAAATATTGCAACCTTTTAAGAATTGCATAGAATTTGGGAATTTCATCATCTACAGTGCATAATATAATTAAAAGATTCAGAGAATCCAGAGAAATCTCTGTGTGCAAGGGAAAAGGCCGAAAGCCAATACTGAATGGTCGTAATCTTCAGTCCATTTTATCATGCCAAAGGAGAGAAATGAAAAATAGAGAAGCATTTTTGATTTTTAGCACCTGATCTCGCCAGAATTAAAGTTTTTTTCACAATTTCTCACATTTATTATTTCTTGCTTTATTTTTTCTGTCCAGGGCCCCACTTCGGACCCCCCTGCTGCACCGCAGAGCCGCCGCAAACGCCCGCAATATGGTTTTCATGCAGGTGAGGCAGGAAGGAGCCTGTAGATCACAGGTCTGGGTGCCGATCTGGGCCAGTGGGGCCCACAAGAGCCGGGGGTGTCCTGGTTTCCCGTTGGCCCAGTCTGACCCTGGACTTGATATGGTATAACAATCCAAGTTTGGAGTTTGTATTTGCAATCCAACTTGAGAATTCTCAAGGACCCTTGATAATTCTCAAGTAGTACAAATATTTCCATTTAAACCAATGCTTCTGTGTTCATTGGTTTAAATGGATCTAAGACGGAAAATTAAATAAGAATCCTTTATAAATGGAAAAAATGCTGGATCTGCAGAAGAAATACTTCTTTTCCCATGAAGGTCGAGCTCATGTAAAGTGTTTGTCAGGGAGCCGGGAGCCCCCTCTGGGGAGTAGTCCGGATCTAGGAGGAAGCCCCTCAGGAGGGATCAGGGTCGTGGTATCCAAGGGTAAGGCAGGAGAATAAACAAAGTCCAAGCACAGGTCAAAAGACAGGCGGAATACAAACAAAGTCCAGGGCCAGGCAGGGGGTCAAATGGCAGGCAGAGTATCAGCGAAGTCCAAGTCCAGGCAAGGGGTCACAACAAGGAATCAGGCAGATATAAGCAGGGGAAACAGCAAGGGAACCCAGGAATCTCTCAGGGAACAGGATCCTATTTTCGGGCGCCATCTTGGCGCCTCAGGCGTCCTTTTATCTTTGAATTTGGCGCCCTTGCGCCAGCGTCAGCGCGCCTGCGACCGTCGCGCCGTGCTGGCGTCACAACGCCGGCGTCGGAACCCACGTGGGTTCCCTGGGCGCCGCCATCTTGGATTCTTCGCCGCCGGGAGCGGACGCGACTCCTCGCACTCCCGGCGGTCTTGACAGTACCCCCCCCCTCACGGGGGGCCTCAGGACCACCGGGACTTGGTTTCTGGGGAAACTTGGAATGGAAGTCTCTTACCAAACGAGGAGCATGCACATCACGGTGTCCCTCCCAAGAGCATTCTTCGGGGCCAAAGCCCTTCCAATGGATGAGGTATTGAAGGGACCCTCTGGAGATTCTGGAATCAAGGATTCTCTCCACCTCGAATTCTTGTTGACCCTCCAGAGAGACAGCAGGAGGAGGAGATTGGACACCAGAGAAACGGTTGGAGACGGTGGGCTTCACCAGGGAGACGTGGAACACGTTGGGGATTCTCATCTCTGGTGGGAGTTGAAGTCTGATGGCTACAGGGTTAATTATCTCCAAGATGGGGAACGGATCCAGGAACTTCGGACCCAACTTGGGAGATGGCACCTTCAAGCGAATATTCCTGGAAGAGAGCCAGACACAATCACCCACCTTGTAGGGAGGAGAGGGCCTTCTACGGCGATCCGCGAAAGTCTTGTGGACTAGAGCACACTTCTCCAGATTAGACTTGGTTGCAGCCCAAATAGCAAGCATATGGGCTGCCAGATCATCTGCAGCCGGAACGTCCGACAACACGAAGTCCTGAGGAAAGGCTTGAGGGTGCTGTCCATACACCACCATAAATGGAGACCTTCCTGTGGAGGAATGACATGCATTATTATGAGCAAACTCCGCCCACGGGAGGAGGTCAGACCAATCGTCCTGGCAAAGAGACACGTGGTTCCTCAGGAACTGTTCTAAGGCTTGGTTCACACGTTCAGCTGCCCCATTCGTCTGCGGGTGGTAGGCAGACGAAAATTTAAGTGTTATTCCCAAGTCTTTACATAGAGAACGCCAGAACTTGGCGGTAAACTGGGTGCCTCTGTCGGAGACGATCTCCACCGGGAAACCATGCAGGCGGAAGATGTACTTAATAAAGAGTTGGGATAATTCCACCGCAGAGGGTAACTTCTTCAAAGGGATGAAATGGGCCATTTTGCTGAAGCGGTCAATGACAACCCAGATCACAGTATTCCCAACGGAGGGAGGAAGTTCGACAATAAAGTCCATAGAGAGGTGCGTCCACGGACGAGAGGGAACCGGCAAAGGCTGTAACAACCCGCTGGGGCGGGAATGGCTAGGCTTAGAAGTGGCACAGACATTACAAGCAGCCACAAAGTCCTTTACATCCTTGCGGATATCAGGCCACCAGACTAGGCGCCTCAAGAGTTCAAGGGTCTTGGCCGGACCAGGATGTCCAGCTTGCCTGGAGCAGTGGGTTTGTTGCAGGATGGCCAGGCGAAGTTCTGGAGGGACGAAGGCCATGCCAATCGGAGTATCTTGAGGAGCCGAGGACTGCCCAGCCAGAATCTGGTCGGCAAATTGGGGATACAGAGAGGCAATGATCTTGACTGGTGGAATGATTGGTTCCTGCCTCTCAGGGTCACGGTCCACCGGAGTGAAGCTACGAGACAAGGCATCGGCCTTCAGATTCTTGGAACCTGGGCGATAAGTCAAAACAAAGTTAAATCGGGAAAAGAAAAGGGCCCACCTGGCTTGTCTGGGATTTAGCCTCTTGAGGGACTGTATAAACTCCAGATTCTTGTGATCTGTGAAAATCTGGACAGGAATTTCAGAGCCCTCCAGGAGGTGACGCCATTCTTCAAGGGCAAGCTTGACTGCTAAGAGTTCTCGATTTCCGACATCATAGTTCTGCTCTGCGGATGAGAACTTCTTGGAGAAAAACGCACAGGGGTGCAATTTTCCATCAGTGGAGTGTCTCTGAGACAGGATAGCTCCGGCTCCGACTTCAGAAGCATCAACTTCGATGCAGGTAGTGCAGGATTGGGATGTCGGAGAACAGGAGCGGACGTGAAGGCCTCTTTCAAGGACTGAAAGGCTTCTATGGCAGATGGAGGCCACAGGCTGGGTTTACCCCCTTTCCGGATGAGGGCCAGGATAGGTGCAATGCGGGAAGAGAACCCCGGATGAACTGTCGATAATAATTAGCAAATCCGATGAATCTCTGGATTGCCTTGGTACTCAGTGGGAGAGGCCACTCCTGGATGGCCGACACTTTCACGGGGTCCATCTCAAATCCCTCTGGAGAGATAATGTATCCTAGGAAGGGGATCTTGGATACCTCGAAGACACACTTCTCCAACTTGGCGAAGAGAGAGTTCTTCCTCAGACGAGAGAGTACCTCCTTCACCTGGGAGCGATGACTTTCAAGGTCCTTGGAAAAGATCAGGATGTCGTCCAAGTATACGACTACGAACCTTCCTAGGAGATCTCGGAACACATCATTAACAAACTCCTGGAAGACGGCAGGGGCATTGCAAAGGCCGAAGGGCATAACAAGATATTCATAGTGCCCATCCCGAGTGTTGAATGCCGTCTTCCATTCGTCACCCTCCCGGATGCGAATGAGGTTGTAGGCCCCCCGGAGATCCAACTTGGAGAAAATCTTTGCCCCTTTCAGCTGGTCAAAGAGCTCGGCAATCAAGGGCAGGGGGTACCTGTTTTTCACGGTGATCTTATTCAGACCCCGATAGTCTATACAAGGCCGAAGGCCTCCGTCCTTCTTCTCCACGAAGAAGAACCCAGCCCCTGCAGGAGAGGTAGAAGGGCGGATAAACCCCCGCTGGAGATTTTCTTGGATGTACTCCTTCATAGCGGTAGTCTCTGCAGGAGAGAGAGGGTAGGTGCGCCCTCTGGGGGGCATAGCTCCTGGCAGGAGTTCAACCGGACAGTCGTAGGAGCGATGTGGGGGAAGGAACTCTGCAGACTTTTTACAAAACACATCAGAAAATCCCTGGTAAGTGGAGGGCAAAGTCTTTAGTTCCGCAGTGGAGACATTCACCTTCTCGAGGGGATTTGGCGGAAGGCAATGTTGCAGGCAAAATAAACTCCAACGAGAGATCTGCCCAGTGGACCAGTCTATGGTGGGGTTATGCAGACGTAACCACGGAAGACCCAATATTACTGGAGTAGAAGGGCAGGGAATGATGAAGAAAGAAAGTTTTTCTTGATGCAGCGCCCCAACTTGTACAGATAGTTCCGCCGTGAACATTGTGACGAATTCAAACTCCAGGGGTTTGTCATCTATGGTGGTAATTCGCAGGGGTGAAGACAATGGAAGCAGGGGAATCTTCATGCGTTCGGCAAAGAAGGCGTCCATGAAATTGCCATCCGCTCCGGAGTCGAGGAAGGCCCTTTCGAAGATAGATTTACTTGCCAGGTGAATCTGCAAAGGAAGGAGAAGTCTGCGTGAATTTTCTTGATACTTCTCCTGAGGCCCTCGAGTGATGCCCCCTACATGAGAAACCTGAGACATACCTCGGGGTACAAAACTCTTGGCTTTGGCAGGACAGGCGTTGGCAAAATGGGAATGCCCACCACAGTACAAACAGAGACCTGCCATACGTCTTCGGAGTCTTTCCTGCTCGGAGAGGCGAGCCTTTCCTACTTGCATAGGTTCCTCCAGGGGAGACGTGGACACATGAGTCACAGGGACAGCGGATGCTTGCAGAATCGGCCTTTGAAAGCGAGGGGCCAACATGGGAGAAAATCGTCTGCTGCGCTCTCTCTCCACCTGGTGTTCTCTGAGACGGGTGTCAACCTTAATGGATAGAGCGATCAGCCCTTCCAGGGTGTCAGGGGTCTCTCTGGAGACGAGATCATCTTTGATGCGGATGGATAGGCCTTGGTAGTATACGGCCTTGTAAGCGTCATCACACCAGGAAGTCTCCGCCATCAGAGTTCGGAAGTCTATAGCGTACTCATTGACACTGCGGCTTCCCTGCCGGAGCTGCAAGAGACGGGCAGGGGCGTTCGTAACCCGACCTGGAGCATCAAAGACTATGCGAAAAGCTTGGAGAAAGTCTTTAACATCATAAGTCACCGGGGAATTCTTCTCCCAAAGAGACGTTGCCCACTCCAGTGGCTTGCCTTCCAATCGAGACATCACATACCCCACCTTGGAACGCTCACTTGGAAACTGTGTGGGTTGGAACTCAAATTGAATTTGGCATTGTGTGGCAAATCCCCTGCAGGCTTGTGGGTCCCCACAGAAGCGAGGGGGAGGTGGAATGCGAGGCTCACCTGTCGGGTAGCTTGCGTTCGTAGAGGCTGCCGCCATGGGGGGATCTCCAGTAGGTGGAGCAGCGGAGGGCGCAGAAGGCACTTGAGCTAGCAGGACATCGAGTGCTTGCCCAATGCGAACCTGCTGGTTTTCGTAGTCCTCCATGCGGGATGCCAGTCCACGGAGCGCTCGTCCGACATGAGGTGTGGCTTCCTCAGAAGGATCCATGGCCCGGAAATAATGTCAGGGAGCCGGGAGCCCCCTCTGGGGAGTAGTCCGGATCTAGGAGGAAGCCCCTCAGGAGGGATCAGGGTCGTGGTATCCAAGGGTAAGGCAGGAGAATAAACAAAGTCCAAGCACAGGTCAAAAGACAGGCGGAATACAAACAAAGTCCAGGGCCAGGCAGGGGGGTCAAATGGCAGGCAGAGTATCAGCGAAGTCCAAGTCCAGGCAAGGGGTCACAACAAGGAATCAGGCAGATATAAGCAGGGGAAACAGCAAGGGAACCCAGGAATCTCTCAGGGAACAGGATCCTATTTTCGGGCGCCATCTTGGCGCCTCAGGCGTCCTTTTATCTTTGAATTTGGCGCCCTTGCGCCAGCGTCAGCGCGCCTGCGACCGTCGCGCCGTGCTGGCGTCACAACGCCGGCGTCGGAACCCACGTGGGTTCCCTGGGCGCCGCCATCTTGGATTCTTCGCCGCCGGGAGCGGACGCGACTCCTCGCGCTCCCGGCGGTCTTGACAGTGTTCTGAATCTGATCTACTCTTAAGAATCAGTTTTTAGTTGATGGGAATTTTGTGAGGCTGTACATTGCACTTTCTGTTATTTATCTATTTAATTATTTATTTATATATTTGTCCACGCCAGCTAATTCTACTATCAGAGCTGTGTGCAACAATAATGCAATCAAAGCCATCTTCCCTTCTGCTTTTTTGCTGTTAATACAATAGCTTTCAGCATTATTTTCCCTTGTAGACTAAATTTTAATTAGCCTATGTGTCTGAGGAACAATTTTTCCAAACAGCAAGAAGGGAGGCAGAGAAAATCAATTCATTTGTAGAATTGTAAGTACAATCAATACTGCAGGAAGTATTTTTATAAGCAGTTATTAACTCATAAGCTACAGTATATCTCATTGCATTTCAACAACAGCTGAGGTCTCCATTTTACTCTAGAGACTCCCGCAGGTTCTATTATGAGAATCATAAATAATATGTGCTAATGAGATATGAATTGATTATGTTGGAAAAGCTGACATTTTCATCCATCATTCTAAATGATGTTTAACAATGGATTACCAGCCAGTAATTCCTCTGATATGAGATTAAATAAAATAGCAGGCTGTTTCAGAAGGCTAGCTCTAGGAGATGGCAATAAATCTGCTCAATTACTGTATTACCAATCCGTTTTTCACTGCTAAGGATATTATTATTTCATTTAGACTTGTTCATGCATCATAGATTATTTTATTTCAGTCAGTCAATGAGGAAAACCACAGTATTCCATTCACTGAGCTTCAGTAAACTATGATTTGAGAGAATACTGTAAATATTGTTCAGAAGGCCGCAAGCTCATAATAAAAAGGTTAGCTGGGGATAGGGTTCATAAGAGCGAAATGCTCTGTTTGTTTCTGGAATGTAGGCCTTGCTTCCTTCAATTGAAGCTGCAGCAAAGCTTAACACAAAAAATATCTCTTTGCTCCCTTCCCCCCAGAAAATAGTCAAATAACCATTAAAATCTCCGGATTGTATAAAATGCTCTGTATAATTCAGAAATTGAAGTTTTGTCTTTCTGTGATTTAGTTTTCTCCAAAAAAGGCAAGCATAGAATAAATTCCAAATTACAACACGTAAACCACCCACCAAGAAGAAAAGAGAGAAAGCTAAATGTATGGTTGTATGGAAACTATGGTTGTACTTGTAGTTTGCAAACAATGGTAACACATTCTTTTCGGGCCTCAAACTTCAAAACCTCAAGACCTAAGTCCTACATGACAATGACGGGTATTTAGGTGTATTTTTGGATTTGAGCTATTTCCAAGGTTGGGTATAATAATAATAAATCTCTTAAATCAGATTTTTTTGAAAAAAATTTGACTTTTTTTAGACCTTCGGGCGATCACTCGAAAAAATTTAGCAATTCGGGAGTAAACTCTGAAAAATTCATACGATTCGAGTTTTTGCTTTTTTGAGTTATTTTATTGATAAATTAGATAAAATCGGGGATGGGAGTTTGGTCGATCTTGGTTTAATAAAAATTTGAGTTTTAGTAAATAACCTCCAAAATCAGGCACTGTTGTACTGTTGATGATTTGTTCTGTACAGCAGTGTTGCCACCCCCTGACCTGCTCCTTGCTTACCTCCTTGGAGTTGGAGAAGGTCTCAATAGTGCAGAAAGCACTTTTTTCTAAAACAGAAATTTGTCTCTTAAAGTTACCAGAGGCGGCTTTTTGCCATACCTTGTAACTTGCTACTGAAATGTCTGTCAAAGGTAAGGTTCTCATGGCTTTGGTTCTGCTTGCCCCCATTTAAACTAGAAAGTTCAGCCCTTAAAATTATCATGAAGTGCTAATCCTGGAGAAAACCCATAAAGTTATCCAGCTAAAGCTAAAATGCTGTTATAGGTGTAGGAGGGTAACGTTTTTGCACAGCTTTACATCAGGCAGTCCCTCAAGGGTTAAGCCAAGAGCTGGTTCAATTTTGCAATTAGAAGTAGGATCTGTTAGGATCCTTATTCAGGTCAAAGTGTTTCCTTGATATTTCACTATTGGATAGAACAGATTTTCCAAGAAAATCATCATGTGCTCTTTGGGAGTGGTTGGTGCCAGAAGAGCCTGATTTGGAGGTAAGCCTAGGGTTGCTACCTTTTCATCTGCCCAACGGGGCAGTTGTCATTTGGGGCAGACCTGGTGATGCTGGATGTGGGACAGGTAATGTCATTGGGGGCGGGACTGATGATGGTGCTCAAAGATTGTCCTGTCTGGATTTCCAAATTACGCACTTTTTACTTTTTTTTAAATTCTTTTCTATGCCCAGTGCCAGCATTACTTTTTATTCCTTACAGGCTTTTTTGGATACATTGCACAAGAGCTGGCTATTACCAGCATCTGAGATATCCTTCTGAAAAAAGTGGTAGTTATGAGTAAAACTGAAAAGAAACAAAGAGATTACTTGCTTGCCAGTGTGAATACCTCCCAACTTGTAAAAACAGATAGAGGGACAAATATATCTAATGTGCATATTTTTTTGACCACTCCCATTTTGTGGCCACACCCTAAATACCACTAGGGATGTTGCGGACTGTTCTGCGGCGAACTTGTTCGCGCGAACATCGGCTGTTCGCGTCCGCCGCAAGTTCGCGAACGTCGCGCGACGTTCGCGTCAAAATCGTTCGACCATTCGGTCGCTAAAATCGAACGATTTTCGTTCGATTCGAACGAAAATCGTTCGATCGAACGATTAAAATCCTTCGATCGTTCGAATCGAACGATTTTCGGATGTTCGAAGTTCGCGAACTGTTCGCGAACTGTTCGCATTTTTTGCCGGTGTTCGCGAACGGCGTTCGCGAACACATTATCGGCGGTTCGCTACATCCCTAAATACCACATCCATTTTACACAATTTGGAAGGTTATGGAAAGTTTGAACACATTTCTGAGGGTTTTAGATACATGTGTTATGTGTTTACACAGAAAACACACCTTTCTTAAATAGTTACAATCTTCGCCTCTTTAATTAAATTTCAAAAACTTTGTATCTTTGTGGTATTAGTGCCAGAAAGAGATCAAAGAGAAAGTCGGGACATTTTAATAAGATTCCGGGACTGCGTGCTGAGCTGTCAAAATCTAAAAACGGGACAGTTGAGAGGTATGAGTGTATTAAAGGACAAGGAAAGCCAGATTCATGAGCCAATGTCTTAGGTAAATACAGATGCAAAGTTGTTAACCTAGGCTGGTGCTCCTCTTAGGAATGCACTGGCCTGGGGAAAAAGTACTGTTATTTTTCTTTGCCAGTACAGGTTTAGACTTGTGCATCCGCAGTTTGTAAAAATATTTCCTATACTGGCCTTATAAGTAGCAAGAGTAAGAGTATCCAGTGTGCCTTCCTAGAATGAAATGTTTAGTGCAGCTCATGTTGCATTCCTAACCTATGTGGGTAGGGAATTTCACAACTATTGATGCACAAATCTGTTTCTTTTTGCTTCACCAGACAATTTGCAAGATGCATTGAAGTCAATGGGTGTTTTGTCGCTGCAACTTTTTTTCCGTGGTGACTATTTTTCACAGACATTTTTTTCTCCTCCTCATTTTTTCACTGTACTTTTTCCGCATCAACCACTATTGAACACCTTATAAATAGCTGAAAAAACCTATGCTTCAAAGAGGCCACACAGTATGTACATGTTTATAGGTGCCTGTCAATAAACCGCAAAGCTGTAAGAGGAATAAAAGATCAGTTTTCAACCCTTTCTGCATTTGGACTTAAAGGGGTGGTTCGCACTTTAGTTAACTTTTAGTATGTTATAGAATGGACAATGCTAAGCAACTTTTTTTTATTTTGTATAGTTTTTTAACTATTTGCCTTCTTTTTTAATTTATTGTCATTGCTACTTTTTATTACTCATCTTTATTTTCAGGCCCTTCCTATTCATATCTGTCTCTTATGCAAATTAATGCATGGTTGCTAGGGTAATTTGGACCCTCAAATACTGTAAAATGCCGAAGTGCAGAGGCTTAGAAAGCTACATTTGCAATTAAACATAAAAGGAACAAAACCATATGAAGTTGTGAGAGTAGGTAATGAGGTTCTGACCAGCATAATGCAAAATATCACTTGGCTGCAAACCAGACGGATGTCACTATTGTTCCATATGATTCCTGTTATCATCATTGAAAACTTCTGTTATCAAATTGATTAACTTCTATAACACTAATACTGCGAGAACTCACCCTGATGGTCTAGTGGAGATGCGTAAGGGAAGCCGCGTCTTGTCTCTTTGGCGATGATGTGCACACTGAAGGATAGCCGCATTGCTCACTCATTGGTTTGAAGCAGCCACGTGGATGAAGTCATCACGCAGTGGTGCGAAATTCAAATATTTAAAGGGCTCTCTGTCGATTTTCTAGTTGCCAAATGTAAAGGTTCTTCCCATGTTCCTGGGTGTATTCTAGTTTGTCTGCCTGTCTGAATTCCTGTGTATTGACCCTTGCCTGCCCCTGACCTTGTATTTCTTGCTGCCTGTACTGACCCTGACTGGCTTGATCACTTTCCTGATTCAGTTGTGGTACCATGTTTAATTCTGCTCTGTGAATGACCTTGGCCTGTGACCTTGACCTTGCTCCAGTCAATCCCTTTGGTACCATGTTGTCCATGTGGTTTGACTCAGCCTGTTCCTTGACTCCGTCATCTGCTCCATTGTCCTATCCAAATATGTTCAGTCCCTGTGCTTGCCCAGAACTCTCTCCCTGGTTCACC
This sequence comes from Xenopus laevis, assembly GCF_017654675.1. Lineage (NCBI taxonomy): Eukaryota > Metazoa > Chordata > Amphibia > Anura > Pipidae > Xenopus > Xenopus laevis. The sequence continues at coordinate 104,119,728 of NC_054381.1, read as the reverse complement.
TGCAAAAAGACCTGGTGGCATCTGAGTAGCAGAGGGCTCCACTCAAAGTCAAAGGAGGCTGCTACAGGCAGAAGAGTTAGTTCTGGGTTACCGATCGTTACAAATACCAACATTTCCATATCTTGACTTTGGTCCTTCCTTATATCCTCCCTTGTACTTCAGTTTAGGCTATATCTTTCTAGCCTGTTTGCCTTTATTGTATTTGTCTCTCTGTGTCTCTCTATTAATACCAGTCTGCCTATTCTCTTCCTATGTATTTCTGACTATCTGTCCATACCTCTCTTTTTTTAAGGGGGTACTTTTGTAAATCTGCCTTATGGCCACCAAGACACAAGGAGGTGGCAATATTAAAATAACTTTTGCTGGATTTGGCTATAGTGCACTCAATTTGACAGTTTTCCATATAAGGAAGATGAGATACAATTCATTTTGAATATGCCTATTTATTATTTATAAAAATCTGGGCTAATAACAGTGACAGGTGTCTGTCAACACATAGATTTAAAACAAGAGTCAAAATACATCTCAACACTTTTCTTGACCCTGGCATTTGACTTTGATAAGGGTCTGCTAAATCTCAGAGTCAAGACAGAATCAAAGGACATTCATTTTACCCTCTGACAGGCATCTATTAAGCAAGAATCAAAACATATATAACTTTTTTTTTTGCCTGTTTCTGATATATGACTCTGACAAGTGACTGTCATGTTTCATAGTCAGAGCCAGAACACAATTCTAAAATGTCATCATTATGTTAACATTGATACCTCTCTCCTAGCTAGTTCACTTCTTTCCCCTTGGATACTATCTCTAATTGGTTGCTTTGAATCTCTAGACATAGCTGACAGGTTACATTTATCACAATAATGAGGACAGAAACTACAGAATTAGCTGATAATATGATTTCTAAAGCTGCAAACCTAGTTGTGTACAGTAAATTCAAGCTAAAAAAAGTCCTTAGATGCATCTACATTATACATTTGTAGAACAGATATAATCATGAATATCAGTTCATGTAATTTTTAGCACCAGTTTAAAATGTATAGATGTGTTCTACATAAAATTGAACATCCAACATAATATTACAACCTTGTTCTAAGAATATGATTAATTTTAGCAGCCATAAGATGCATTACAAATTGTTTTAAAAATCATTCGTTATATTGTATATTTTCCAAGAAATGATGGGCATTGTGCATTCATGCTGAAATAACATAGCCCTGAATTATTTACCAATAGCACCAGTCTTCTAAAATATATGAAAAGAACAATGTACACCATTATGGTGTATAAATATACCAGTACGGTGTAACATAGTCTGCCATTATTTTTACCCACATTTGTGGAGGAAAAAGGGTTTTGGATGCCGTCATCGTAATTGTCGCCGGTGTAAATTTTCACACCCTCAAATTGTGCCCGGCGTCAAAAAACGCGTTTTGCGACAAATTGGCCCATCACTACAAGCATCAGTTTTATCACTTTTGTTGAACCAAGGAATCAGTGGTTGTACCATTTCTCGTAACATTTTGGAAATGAAAAGAGGAACAAAAACATTTGCCATTTTTTGTACAATGTGCATGGTGAAGTATGTGGCGAGTCATTTACCTGCAAGTGTAGACATGTTTTTTTGCTTTTAAGTTGCTTCTTTGACATACTATTCCATACTTTCTGTATTTGGCCAAGTCCATGGTAATGAATCTTGCTGTGTTTCTAAAGCAACATTTTTTTGGTTTAGATGCTCCTGTGCTCTGCTGGCTACAAGAGATCTCCTTCACTAGTCCAATCAGAAAATGTGTATAGTGTATAGATTTTGTATGGTGTATAGTTTATGTGCCATATGTTAGGAAATGTAGGGGGGAAGCCAGTTACCCCCAAAAAAATGTATGCTCTTTTGCAGCCTATCACCCTGAAAAAAGGAAAAGACCCTAGCGTTTTCTCTAGCTACTCTATTGCACTTTGCCTGGTCTAAGGTGGCGAAGGAAAGTCTGGTGCAAGAGGTAACGTTCAGTAAAATCCATATATTAGTGAATTTGTGTAGTTACGTACATTCGTCAGAGTGAAAATTCGCCTGGCTTTAGGGAGCGAAGTACTGCTAGAGTCTATCTCCTTCGCTAGCGAAGTTACGCCGGTGACCATTAGTCACTTCACCCTTTAGTAAATTTGCCCCTATGGGAGCTTAGAGAGATCAGACAGGAGGGGCTATGCATACATGCGCATTAAGAAAAGGGAGAAGGGAAAAGATGACGTCAGGTCAGGGAAATGGCCACTGGGTGGAACTCTTAACGTAGTGATGAAAAAGACAGCAGTACAGGACATAGGAGTGGAATTGGGGCACGAAAATAATGCGGTTTAGGTGGGAGTAAGGCACCCTATGCTGACACAATGTAAGCTGAAATAGGGTTGACATTTCCTTTAGTATATTGCAGAGATGCCCTTATACTGGCAAAGTTTGCACGTCTAATGTTTAGTGTTTTCGTTTCTCCCTTATAGGGTTGCCTCTACAACATAATCTCAAAGGAGACCATGTTATGATCACTAATTGCTAAATGATCACCCACGCAAATTCTAGAGATGAGTTCAGTATTATTAGCTATTACCAATTCCAAAAGAGAGTCATTCCTAGTAGGTTCTTGAACTAGCGGAAATACAAAGTTTTCATTAAGCATATTTACAAACCAATTTGTTTTTTCCGACTTGGCAACACAATTACCCCAGTCAATGTCTGGATAATTAAAGTCACCCATAATAATAACTTGACCTAGTTGCAAATCAGCCTCCATTTGTAATCATAGTTGGGTCTCAATCTCGTCACTTTTTCAAGGTGGTTTGTAGGATACACCAATGATGGGGTGGTTTGTAGGATACACCCAAAGGGATTCCACACCATCCCCAGTGCCATCCATGGTTATTTCTGTAGTGTGTGGCTTTAATTCAGGTTTACATAAAGACAAACTCCTCCACCGTTTTTAATCTCTCTCTCCTCCCTAAAAAGGGTTTAGCCTTTTAAATTGAAAGCCCAGTCACATGTTTCATCCCACCAGGTCTCAGTGATACCAATTATATCATAGTTTTTTTAGTGCATGCAATTAACTCTAGCTCTCCCATATTATCTGACAACTCTGTGCATTTACCAGTATACATCGGGGGTTACTACTTTTCCCTTTGATATTAACATTATTTAATTAGGAATTAAATTTAATGTTACTATTAGTCTGTTTTTCTTGTTACAGAGGGATCTCCCTAGCGGGTAAACTTTATGGCCCCCCTCACTCCTCCCCCATGACTCCTTACTTATCCCACTGCCAAGTCTACCCTAGCTTCCCCATAATACCAGTTCATTGTCTTGGTTATGGGACCTTCTGAAGGTCTACCAATTCATATATGACTGTATACTGGCTAGATATATATTGATATAATATGCTAGTCTAATCTAATCTAATTTTTGGCCCGAGACAAAACAATTAATTTGGCCAGCACTTTGGTGGCACCAGCAGGTTAAGATCAATCAGTTATGTTCTTTATCCTTATTCCCTCAGGCCCCCCACACTCTTGAGTAATAAAGCCCATACCCTTATATGTTGCTATATGTAGAGTATGTATAAAAAAGAGATGTCATGCAGACCAAAGAGCAGAGTGGCAACTCTGATTATGTTCCTGGGTCCCTGTGCCTGCCACACACATCATCTGCTGTTTTTGTTCCTGCCTGCTTGATTCCCTGGATTCCCACCTGCTCTGACCCTTGGCTTTAACTTTGGACTATAAGACTTACTACATTTTATTGGTGATTGTTGTCTGCCCTGGCCCTTTGCCTCTATGACTATATGAGCACTATGCTAACGTTTCTTCACAGACACAATGGGCCCAACAGCATTCCTAAAATAATATTTCCTTTAGTCAAAAGAAAATAGGACTTAAGTGAAAGCAGTGAAAAGCAGTGATTGGCACACATATTTTGCACTTTGTTCTTAAAGGAGAATTCAATCGTTTTCCAAAAAAAAAGGTTAGGTTTTTTTATTTTTGGAAAATGGTTGAATTCTCCTTTAAATGAGCCTTATGCAACAATATATGGTGTTGTAATGTATGTTTTACCCACAATGCAGATTTTTCCCCAGAATTCAAGTATAATTGCAGGTGCCCACTAAGTTGCAATGCTGCAATATGTGTGCAGTGAACAAGCATGAAGGCAAATCGAGCCTCTGTTTTGGTAGATTTTGTACAAGTTTGTTTTCTTGCATTTGTGTTTGAATGGAGTGGCATCCAATTAATTTTATGCAAATCAGTTGTGACTATTAATGCAACCCTCTGGGAAAGCTTGAACTCCTGGCAGGTACAGGAATTTTAGGTTTGGGGGACAAAACTATCTAGCATGGAGCATGCTGAATTTTTATCCATGTTCATTATTGTGGCTACACCTCCACATACTATGTCCATATTACAAACTTTAAACTGGGTTTTGGAAAGTTTGGACACATTTCTGGGGTCTTAGTGTCATACTTTATGTGTTATTACAGTTTTGCTAATAAAGGTAAAATTTTCTTTTCAGCTTTAAGTCACAGTTCCCCCAAGAGACTGGCTTATTTTATTAATTACAATTGTATCTAAATGCAGGCGCAAAAGTATGGTGGGCTCTCTTGCAAAAATGTGGGACATTTGAATAGGAATGCTAGACAGCGGCTGAGCTGTCACAATTGGGACTGTCCTGTGAAAATCAGGACAGTTGGGAAGTATGCACTTATGCATTATTCATCAGAGCAGGGTAGTTACAATGGATTACTGTATTATGGATGCACTCGATTTTGTATTCATTTTATACTTTGCTATGGGTAAAAAATACATATAAAATCCATACTTATGAACAATATTATATAAAACAAATAATAACTTAATTACTCAGGGTTAAAATGAATTCACATAGACATCCAAAGAAAAGGACGGCACTCCAATACTAGGAATAAAAATTTATTCCAAACACATACAAGGATCCAACGCCCTACGCGTTTCGGGAATCACTCCCTTAATCATAGGCATGCATCTTGGACCAAACAGACAGATTATATACACAACTTCAATAGTGACCCCTACTGGGCCCAATGTAGTAATACAAGTTAAAAACATATGTGCTTTATTAATCATTAAAACCAGTCTGCTGAAGGTCAAAACCTCGTTTTCCATATTAAAAAAACTGACAATCCTTCTACGAATGTGTGAAAATATATAAGGTTAATTAACTGCTCTGGAGAATGGGTAACTGGTAATAAATACTTGATGACTTATCGTCCGCAAGGCAAAGGTAAACCTTTTCTGGTAAAAGTAGGTTT